>NC_073394.1:17545084-17562584 GCF_028641065.1 Leucoraja erinaceus
GTCCATTATAACAACATGGCAGATCGAATAGTCACATTGTTTATTTTTCCCTGTGATATCTCCAAAGCCTGCAGAACTCAAAGACATAATGATGAAACAAAGCTCAAACAAATAAGTTTCTCAAAATGAAATTTTTCATTGATTTCCAATGTTTCAATTGTTCTTTATTGTCACGTATGCATTGCACAGTAAAATTCTTGCCCTCATCGCCATATGTTGGTGCCATTTAGAAAAGAACAAGACAAAGTCCAGTCCACATGCTGGATGTACTGGAGCGCCCCCAATCCAGGTTGGCCTAGGTAAGCCCCAGGCTGCTGCAGGGACTCCTTCGTCTCTCTCAACCAGCTCAGCTCACCAGCCGATCTCCCTCTCTTCGCCTGATCAACTCCGTGTCCCAGGAGCAACTTCCACGCCAGACCTTGACGACACTGGAGGCAATATCACAGTCCCTCTCCTACCAGTCCACTCCTTGTGTCTATCGTCACCAGCAGCTCCCTCCTCCTCAACGCTCCAGTGTTCGGAGCCAATCTCAGCGGCTTCCGAGCTTTCCCCATAGGCAGTGGCCCGCCGGGTCCTCCTTCATGGTGGCGAACCAGAACTGCATCCCCAAATGGCTGTGGGCGGCCCGCCTAGTCTAGCCTTGTTCCCAGTGGCCGTTGGGTCCGTCCTTATCCTCAGCGTCCCGAGCCAGGATGTTTGCAGCATCCACTGGGTTGGAATCCCTGACTTTTATTCATGTCACCCAACAGAACACTTCAATTTCTGTTACAAGGCAGGAAGGAGATTTTTTTCCCCAGTTTACTATCACTGGGCTTGCCACTACTGCAATACCACAACTACGATTGCACTGACCAAATCCAGCATTCAAACAGTGTGTTTAATGAAGACTATAATCTCAATGAGCTTCACAGAGACATTGGGAAATACAGATGTGTTAGCAAAGAAGGAGAATTAAATAATGGAGATGAAAGAAAGTAGGGACATTTTGGGAAAATACTCTTAAGTATGTGCCTACTTAGACAAATGCATGTGATGCCGTCAAGGATGACAGCTGGGTCAAACATCGAGGGCATAGTTTTTATGTTCAAAGCAAATTCAAGATGGTAGGATGGCAAATGAGAAGAGGGCTGATGAGTTGACATGCATTAGGTTGGGATTGATGGGAATAGCTTTCCTGAAAGGTGTGAAGTGATATAAACAATGCTATGTCAGAGGTAGGTACGGCTGAGTGAGTGAAATGTGAAAAAAGACAGAATAAAAGTAGGCTGGGTTAGGAAGTGTAGTTTAGAGACACAAGAGGGAGATAGTGAGATCTGTGATATCAGAAATGCTAAGACAAATGAAAAAATGTATATTGTTCCAGAAATACTTATTCAGCAGCATGTTTTATGGCCCAATGGCAATGCCAGCCAAAAACCTTTAGAAGGACAGGGATAACGCAAGTTGCTCAAAATCTCCAGCAATTATTCAGGCTCTTCCATGTGCATCTGGGGGGCCAATGCAAAGGACCGTCTTGGTTAGGCATATGACCATGTCCAATGCTCACCTGGATCCCGGTTCTGTAATTTTCATAATTCATAGGACCATAGTGTGCCCAGTGCTATCCACTGGGCACTCGTGCAGAAGCAGATTTTGGGCATGCTCATCGAGGTGAACCAGGCATTGGAAGTGTCTTGCTGGCATGGAGAACCTGGCTCATACATGTCTTCCCTTTGATCACCCCATACCAATCCTCCGTTGAGCCCTCAAACGATCTCAATAGTGAACCTGACATCTCCACTATGAATAGCACTTACCCCCACTTTTACCATGATGTGTACCACCCACAATTATCCACGAATCCTGACAACTACTAATTCCCAGGCAGCTTAGCTTCTGCCTACCCACTAAAAAGATTGAGTTAGTGTAAATGGATGGTTGAAGGTCAACTATTTCTCCCCATTTTGAATGCACATCACTCCTCTTTATTCCCCTGACTCACTCTGCCATAAACCAAGCGAATAAGTGGACAAGAAACTTTAAGGCAAAAATAACAAATTCCTAAAATAACTTAAGACTGAATATTGAAAATCTTCATTCTAAAAGCCATCCACTATTTACTACTAACACATTGTTTTATGCCATGACTATAGGCCAAGCTTTCATTTCTCTTTCAATTATGGCTTTTTTGTTTGGGGAGAGGGTTGCAGGAAGAATCTATGGATCCTGACCTCAGAAATTTCCATTTCATTTTTAACACATAATCTAGCAAACATTGTCAGTTTGCAGTCAAATGAAATAAAACAAGAACTGCCAATGCCAACAGTGAACTAGGCTGAGAGGATAACAGTATTCCAAAATTATATTAATCTACTGAATAGGATTCCTTTAATTGATGAGTTGCTTTATAGTGGTAAATCAAGGTTGGTCTCATCAGATCTACACGTCAAATAAACTTCAAAGAGTTTTTCTACAGAATACATTATTAGAACATTAATATTTTTCCAGATCTTCATTTAGTTAAAAAATACCAAAGTGACATTGTCTTAATGGTTGATTGACTGTCTTGTTTAACCTGCTGCCTAATTAACCTCAAGTAATTATGCCTATATTAGAATACATTTGCATCATAATCAGTTTCACATTAACTTTGATGAATAAATTCACTTCAAATTACAATGGCTTTTATTTGAAAACTTAAAATGAGAGGTTGGCTTTACTTTACTTTACTGACTTAATTACTTTATTGTCATTGTAGTGGTGCATGCAACAACATTCAGGCACACTGCCTGAGCGGAGCTCAAATGTATAAGATAAAGAATAACAATAAAATAACAGCAGAAAAGTGAGAAAAATGAAAATTGTTCATACATTGCACAACCAACACTTGCATTTTGATAGAGGTGAATTATGCGGAATAGAAAAAGGTTACATCATATACCATGTTTCATTTGTTTTTCTGCGTATCATTGGACAGTCCGTGTAACTTTCTAGATGAGTAGCGGGATATATAAAAACCAACAGTCTGAAACACTGCAGTAATAAAATGAGAAGTCAGTTGTCAGCAGGATATGGATCAACAAATATACCAGTGAATGCCTGCAGCTCAGATGTTTGTAAAGGATTCAAAGCTGTTCCCATCATGCAGATTATTTCTAATTCCTTGAATCCTGCAAGACATTATTATCAAACATGCATTTCCTCCTGTGCTCCACAAGTAATCTTCTATCCATTAATCTTGGCAATCTTTTCCAAGGAACTCAAAATGAAGATTATTTATTTAATTGAGCGATTGCCAGTCAATGACCACATAGGTATTCAGCTCCTCTCTCTAGGTTCTTTTGATACTCATTAAAATGTTGATTTCAAAGCATTTACCATTTTGCATTCTCCTTCTGGTGTATTCCCTGACTTTGCGTTCTTTTCTTAATCATTTTGTCAAGCATTAGTTGCCTGCTATATGGCTCACTGCTCTAGCAATGCAATCGCAAATGGCTTAAATAGCAATAGACAATAGGTGCAGGAGTAGGCTATTCGGCCCCTCGAGCTAGCACCACCATGCACTGTGATCATGGCTGATCATCCACAATCAGTACCCCGTTCCTGCCTTCCCTTGACTCTGCTATCTTTAAGAGCTCTATCTAACTCTCTCTTGAAAACATCCAGAGAATTGGCCTCCATTGCCTTCTGAGGCACAAAATTCCATAGAATTTGTAAACTTGAAAGAAAATTGAAAGTAAATTGAAAGTAATTTCTGCATCCTCTAATATGGAAGTCTATCCCAATGAAAAGTGAGTGAGATTTCCACTGCCTTAAAAATATTAGCATCCATTAATGATAGTTCTGGAAGCGATGTCCTTTTTTTTTAAGAATTCTACTTCTCCCATTTACAACTCATTACTATTCACTTTTGTTTTGCAGTATTGTCCATTTGGGTATTAGTTTCTCCTGCATTAAGTCTTATCACAAACATTCTTTTCTGATATCTCTTCTTGTATTATCATTATGAAATGTGTTTTGTTCTGATATCTCTCCTTGTTATGTGTGGACGTGGCTTCGAAGGACGAGATGCCGAAACAAAGAAGTGGGAGCCAAATAACCGAACGGAAACGATGCCGAAAAGCTAAATAACCGATCGACGCATCGCCGAAAACCCAAATAACGGACATGACGTCGCCGGTGCATTCAGTTGATTTAACAAAATAATAATCCAAATTGGTTCCATATATATTTACGCCAACTGTAACAGTTATATTCTGACTACCACAATACATTTACATATACTACTGTGCATCTTGAAGGCCAGTGGTCCTTTTTGGGTGGGAATCGGGAAACCAGTAAAAAAAAAAGACGTTTTTTTAAAGAATATCTTAGCTAACTGACCACTGGCCTTCAAGATGCATGGTAGAAAGCCAAGTAAGGACACAGTTAGGAAGAATAGGACTGAAAATGAAGTAAACCTGTCATCATCTATAATTGGGCTTTAATGCATAATGGACACTAACGGCTTGTCTTCCAGTAAAATGGCAATTGCATTGTTTTCTACTAGGACCAATCACTACAATACCACTTTCAGAAATGCCTATCGCTCCATCCCTCGACCACACTTTGGGTAATCGGACAATTTGGCTGTGCTCCTTCTTCCTGGATATAAGGCAGAAGAGCACCCTTCCAGTGGTGAGGACTGCACTGAGCTGGTCAGGGAAGGCAGAAGAATGACTCTGGGACTGCTTGGAGTTCGTAGATTGCACAATGTTTTAGGATTTGGCAACGGCCCTGAATTAATACATCACAGTTGTTGCCGAGTGCATTAGGAAATGTATAGAAGAGTGCGTTCCATCCGAGCGTTCCCCAACCAGAAGCCTTGGATGAACCAGGAAGTCTGCATTCTACTGAGAACTACATCTTGGGCATTCAATTCTGGTGACACAGATTCATACAAGAAGTCTAGGTACAAACCTGATAAGGCCATCAAAAAGGCTAAAGGAGACACAAAATGCTGGATTAACTCAGCGGGTGATGCAGCATCTGTGGAGAGAAGGAATGGGTGACGTTTCGGGTCGAGACCCTTCTTCACACTGATATCGGGGGAGGGGGCAGGACAAAGATAGAAAGCAGGGGGTGACAGTGGGACAAGCAGGGGAACAGGGAAGGGGGAGTAGAGGGAGTAGAGGGAGAGAGAAAGCAAGGGCTATCTGAAATTAGAGGTCAACGTTCATATCGCTGGGGTGTAAACTACCCTGAGGTGCTGTTCCTCCAATTTGCGCTGGGTCTCACTCTGACAATGGAGAACGTCCAGGACAGAAAGGTTAGATTGGGAATGGGAGAGTGAGTTGAAGTGCTGAGCAACTGGGAGGTCAGGTAGGTTACGCCGGACTGAGTAGAGGTGTTCAGCTAAATGATCGCCAAGCCTGCAATTGGTCTCGCCGATCTAGAGAAGTTAATATTAATAATAATAATAGTGCCTTTGTCACTGTACTTAGAAATACAACAAAATTAGGAGAGCTACTCCTGATCAGTGCAACCAAAACAAGTTCAAACAAGATAAAAGCATATCCAATTACATCCAATACGTTATTTAACTGCTTGAAATAGTAGATCAATTATAATTATCACACCTAGGTACAACATTGCACAGGGAGAATATTGCACTTAAAAGAATTAAAAAATAAGAAATATTAGCTGTATGATCTGTTTTATAGCGAAAGAGATGACAGCATCTCTTCATGTCGTGTGGATATTTGAGGAATTTAGAGTTCTGATGGCCCAGGGAAAGAAACTATTCTTGACTCTGTTTGTCCGGCTTTTGACACATCTCTACCGCCTAACAGAGGGCAGGAGGTTGAACAGGAACTGTCCAGGATGGGAGGGGTCTTTGATTATTTTCCTGGCTCTGCAGAGGCAGCGAGAGCTAGAGATGTCTTGCAGGGAAGGCAGAGGGCAGCCGATGATTTTCTGGGCAGTTTTGATCACTCTCTGTGGGGCTCTCCTGTCTGCTGCTGTGCAGCCGCATACCACACCGTGATACAACATGCCAGCACACTGTCGATGGTGGAGCCGTAGAAGGCCACCAGCAGCTTCTCCTCTAGACTGTTCCTCCTCAGCACGGGCAGTGTCATTGCTGCTGGGTCTTTTTTACCACCGCTGAAGTGTTGGCAGACCAGGAGAGGTCCTCCGCGATGTGCGTTCCCTGGAATTTGAAGGTGAAAACCCTCTCGACACAGTCCCCGTTGATGCAGAGAGGGGCAGGGTCTGCTCTGTGCCTTCTGTAGTCGATGACCATTTCCTTTGTTTTGCTGATGTTAAGTGCCAGGTTGTTCGCAGAACACCACTCTGACAGCTTCAGGACCTCGTCGCTGTACACTGCCTCGTCTCCTCCTGATACGAGTCCAACCACCCTGGTGTCATCTGCGAATTTAATAATGGAGTTTGTGGAGTGGATGAGAGTGCAGTCATAAGTGTAGAGAGCGTAGCGGAGTGGACTCAGCACACAGCCCTGTGGAGAACCAGTGCTGAGTGTGCGGGTAGAGGAGCAGTGGGGGGCCATTTTGACTGTATTTGGGCCGTTAGTAAGAAAGTCCTTTATCCAGGCGCAGGTGAGAGGGGAGAAGTCTAACAGCTTGTTGACCAGTATGTCAGGGATGATCATATTAAAAGCTGAGCTATAGTCAATAAAATGAATCCTTACATGGTTCTCCGGGTGTTCCAGAAGGCTCAGTGACACCTGGAACAGCGGATACACAGATGAGATTGGAGGAGGCGAAAGTGAATCTCTGCCTCACCTGGAATGACTGATTGGAATGCCTTGGATGTTATCGAGGGGGGAGGTAAGGGATATGTGTTGCATTTCCTGTGGTTGCAGGGGAAAGTACCCGGGGAGGGGGTGGTTTGGGTGGGAAGGGACGATTTGAGAGTTTCACGGTAAATTGAAGGGTGTGATGGACGTTCGGCAGGGCTTGCACACCATCATTTCCTACAAGGTGAAACCAGGGGGCAGCTCAAGCAACAGCAAGGCTTCATCCCCATACCAGTTCAATGTGTTCTACGCACACTTTAATAGGGAGAACACTGAAGTGCCGACCCGGGCCCCTATGGTCCCAAATGGTATTACAACATATGTCACAGAGGCTGACGTCAGAAAATCCTTCAAGAGGGTGAACCGTTGGATAGTTTTTCGACCTGATGGTCGACCTGTTGCGTTCTTAAAACCAACAGGAGTTTTGTGGGCCATCTTCAACCTCTCATTACTGAGGTCTGAGGTTCCTATCAATTTCAAAAAACCAGTGCACAAAAAGTGTAAGGTCACATGCCTCAATGCCAACCCGTGGCACTAACTTTATGAAGTGCTTTGAGAAATTGGATATGATGCACATCAACTCCCACCGTAACAAGAACGTGGACCCACTACAATTTGCCTACCGCCACAACAGGTCAAAGGAGGATGTGATCTCACCGTCTCTTCACTCTGCACTGCACCACTAAAATAGACAATAAAAACACATGTCAGGCTGTTGTTCATAGACTACAGCTCGGCGTTCAACTGGTTACCAAGCTCATGGGACAGGGTATCTGCACATCCCCCTGCAACTGGATCCTTGATTTCCTCATCAACAGAACACTATCAGTACGAATTGCCAACAACACTTCCTGTTCGATAACCGTCAGCATAGGACCACCTCAAGGCTGTGTGTTCAATCCCCTGCTCTACTCACTCCACACCAATGACTGTGTAGCCAGGCACAGTTCCATCACCAGCTTCAAATTTGTCGACGTCACCACCGTTGTTGGACGAATTATGGATGATGACGAGCTTGAGTATAGGCCGCAGTTCGATTGACTAACTAAATGGCACATGAACAACAACCTTCTCTCAATTGCAATAAAACCAAGAAATGGATTGCTGACTTTAGAAGAGGAAGGCAGAGGATTCATAAACCTGTCTTCATCTACAGGACAGTGGTAGAGAGTCAAAACATCAAATACCTGAACATGCATATCTCTGAAGACCTGTTCTGTTCTCAGTACATTGATGCAATCATATAGAAACTCCATCAACGCCTCCACTTCCTTAGAAGATTGAGGATATTCGGCATGTCAACAAATACTCTCTTAAACCTCTTGAAGGTGTACAGTAGAGAACATATTGACTGGTTACTTCATGGCCTGGTTCGGCAACTAAACTGCCCAGGAACAAAGATGTTTGCAATAAAATGGTGGACCCATTGCCCAGTCCACCATGGGTCCTCACATCCCCACCATTGAAGGGATCTCCAGGAGTTGCTGTCTCAAAAAGGCAGCCAGCATCATCAGGAACCCAGTCTATCCTGGCCACATCTCATTTCGCTTCTGCCATCAGGAAGAAGGCATAGGAGCCTGAAATTGTAACGTCCAGGTTCAGGTAAAGCTTCTTCGGAACAACCATCAGGCCATTAAATACTACAACCTTCAACTAAGTTCCGAATTACATAGGCTTGGGAGGGAATTGTTTTTTGTCTTTGCACTGTTATTATTGTTTGCTTGTTTTTTTAATATTCTGAACTTCTTTTTGTTGTTTATTATTGTGTTTATAGTACTATGTTTACATATCTGTTGTGCTGCTTCATGAAAGAAGGATATATGACAATAAAATATTCTTGACTCTTGACCGGGTGTGACGGGGATCCCAGTGGGCAAACTGGATACGAATCTGTGAAGTGTAACATGTAAAGAAAAAAACCAACAACAATTCAGAGTTTAAATATCAGGACTATTAAGTTACTTCAATACCATTTATATGGTCAGTGTTATGAATTCATTCTAGCTTCTGGCAAACTGCTAATTTTCAGTTGCTTACCAAGTAAATATGACTTTAGTTTTGCAAGTTACAATAAGCTATTTTAGCCATAAGGAAACTTTCGAAAGTCAAATTCAACAGCTCTGAAGGAATCTGACTAATTATCATGTTTTTGATGCTAGTCTCAAGATGAATCCTCCTCCTGGTGTACTCAGATGAAAGTCAGATGGTATCAAAAGATTCTAAAATTATAACTTTCATCAAATTTTAATGGCATTCCCATAGTAAAGAGCCCACAGGTCCACAGAATCTTTTCTCGATTGATGTGATCATTCTCAATAGCGGTTGAATAGTTGTCTGGCAACATAACATTCTGTACACTGCATTAAAACATAAGCAGATTGATTTTTCAGATTAATGTTACAGCAATGTTTGCAGCTTACCATATTGAATGACTATGGCAGAAATCTAACGCCGATATGATTTGTCTGAAGAATTTTCTGGCTTCCTTTGGTGTCAATCGTCCTTTTTTCACAAGATAATCAAAGAGTTCTCCCCCGGAAACATGCTCTAGCACCAAGTACCTGAGAATTGAAATAAAATAGAATAAGATAAGTAATGAGAGGCTCTCTGAGGAGCTGTGTAAATATAACATCTTGAATTGGCAGAATGGTCCTATTGAGAGGTTGCATCTCAATGAAATTGACAACATTTTACCCGATTACTCACTTTTCTGTCATAAAAGCAAATACCTGTTTGAATTAAAAATAACATGCAAAGACATCAAGAGATTAACTCCACAGATACAAGAGACTGCAGATGTTGCAGCCAAGAGCAAAAGACAAACTGCTGGATGAATTCAGTAGGTTGAGCAACATCAGTGGAGGGAAGAGGATGGTCAATGTTCAGGATGGACACATTGTATTAGGACTTAACCTTAACCTTATGAGAGATTAGCCATCCTGTACTGATAAAGGAAATTACTCTTTAAGACATATTTACTTATCCCAAATGTTCAATTTTAGGTTATTAATTAATGGGAATTGTCACAAATCCATAAAAGTCGAGGCCTATAACCATTTCATGTAATTGCTGATAGGACTAATTTCCCCTCTAATATTTACCCAAATTATCACTTTATTTTTGTGTTGTACGTGGAACTGCCATGGAACACGAGTTGAAATATTGATGTCTGATAAAAAAGTACTTCAGGGTACATTGTAAATGAAGGAAATAAACAATAGTTGATGATAAACTGCAGCAAGTAAGAATGTCATTTGTCCGGTTCATATCCACTGCATATGACAAATAAATAAATACACACACTATTGGCACAACAAGTAATGTTTATGAATAATTGCACTTTGCCATTGGTTTAGCAAAGGTGTTAATCGATTTCTAGTCAAATGATTATATAGCAATGAAACACGTCGTTACGCCCAACTTGTCCATGCTGACCAAGGTGGCAAAATGAGCTAATCCCACATGTGTGTGCCTGACCCATATCTCTCCAAATATTTCCTATCCGAGTGTATGTACTTACCTGACCACGTGTGTTTTAAATGTCATAACTGTACCTGCCTCTAGCACTTCCCCTGACAGATCATAGCCCACCATCCTGTATGTGAAAAGGTTGCCTCTCAGGTCCATTAAAAAATATTCCCCTCCCACCTTAAACCTCTGCCCTCTTGTTTTTGACTCCGTTACCCTTGAGATGAATTGTAGCTATTCATCTTGCCCATGCCCTTCATGATTTTATCTACCTCTGTAAGGTTGCCCCTCAGCCTTCTAGGCTCCAGGAGAAAAAGTAATGGCCCATCCACTCTCTCCTTACAAGTCCAATCCACTTTCCTTATAACTCAACCCTTCTGGACCCAGGAACATCAACATCTATCTTTTTTGCCCCTTTTCCAGTTTAATGACATTCTTCTATTAGAAAGATTTCTAACTACATTAAAACAGTAGCGAGAAATGTTGCAGTTCTTCCATTAATATCAGTAATAGTAAATTCCTTACACTGGAAAGAATAACTAAGACAACAACATGTTAATAAATAATATGTTGAAATTCGATAATTGTCTGAAAAACAGAAAGCTTTTCACAAAACAGGCTGCTGTTGCCAGGGATTGATCCTGCATGGTCATATTTATAAATCATCTTAAAGGCACAAAAATAAAAATAAAATATTTGAATAACTAATTATAAATATGTATATTGGCATTGCCAGAACTGAAGTTGTTAACTGAATTTAGAAAGATTTTTTTTAGCCTCAGTTTATTTCTTTTTTAAATAGTTAAGGAAACTGCTAAGGCAGAATGGAATCCCAGTGTGCCAGCAAGCTGGTACATACTTCGTGACCTTGCCTGGTTGTCATGCTGAGACAGCAAATTCAGGAACAATGATTCAGCTGACATCGTACTTAATGGCATTTTTACATTTTCATAATAAAGGGCCTTGGGAAAAACCCAAAATTCTGACTTGCGTGCTGTCCCTTGCTCACTTTAACTGGGGCACCGCTGGCAATCAAGTCCAACAGAGATCAGCAATTTGCAATTACCATGGCTAACAGCAAGAGAGCTGCTCTATGTGCCCCAGAAGTCAGTGCCTTTAAGCTACAGAAAACTGTTTGTTGTAGAAGTGCTGTCTGGTTGACCTCCATAACACTCCTTCAATGTACGTTCCTTCAAACACTTCCTGGCATGTGGCAAAAAGCAGCATAAAAAGAGTAGAATGAAAAGAGGGCAGGGTAGATTCTGGCCACCTCTCAGCAATGCATAGTGAATTATTGCAGGAGCTGAGAAGAGGGGGAAGAACTAATATAAATAATAAGACAATAAAGAACAAAACTAATGAAACTTACATTATATAGCAAAGAGCTCTTCGCCCATTTCATGTCAATTTGATAACTCGATGATGTGCCAGGAGTAGACACATGACACCTCAGGTCCGCTCCTCCATTTTGTAACATCAGTACACTGTACTGATTTGTCAGTAATTCAAATTCACATTTCTAACTATGATAACCTTTCACCCCTACTTCTCAAGTATCTTATTAGCATTAATAAGATTCAAAGATTATGCTTCCACCACCTTTGAGGAAGAGAACTCCAAAGATTTAATGCACTTTCTGTTAGCTTTCCAAACTAGTTGTTCCACCAACATACCAACATCAGATCATACATCAAATTCTCCTGTGCCAAAAGTCTGTAATTTCTCACCATTTAGAATATATCAATAACAATTTGAATGGTGTCACACATTCGCACATTCTATTCCACTTGTTGGATCTTTCCCCACTCACATAATCTATTGCTAACAAATTTGTAACCTTCTTATATTTTCAAGAACTTCAGTAAGTTTGATAAGTTTGCTGCTGAGACAAAGACAGGCACTTTGGTAGCTTCATCCAAATCAATTAAACCAAAATGATGAAGTCCTAGCAACTGTCTCTGTGTTACACCACTGGTTACATCCTGCCAACTGTGAAACTACCTAGTTATACCCTTCTCTCTTTCCGGTTGGCCTTTGATGGGGCATCGTGTCAGAGGCCTATGGAAATCTTAGTGTATTCATGCTTCCACTTTACCCACAGCACGTTATTTCTTCAAATAACTTAAATAAATTAGGCCAAGAAAATTTAAGTATAAGAAGAAAGAGGTCCTGCAGTTGTACAGGGCCCTGGTGAGACCACATTGGAGTATTGTGTGCAGTTTTGGTCTCCTAATTTGAGGAAGGTTACCCTTGCTATTAAGAGAGTGCAGCGTAGGTTCACTCTAATGAGATTAATCATTAATTCATCCAGCAGTTAGGTTCACGGGATGGCGTGACTGTCATATGAGGATAGATTGGAAAGACTGGCCTTGTATTCACTGGAATTTAGAAGAATGAGAGAGGATCTTAAAGAAACATATAAAATCATAAAAGGACTGGAAAAGCTAGATGCAGAAAAAATGTTCCCAATGTTGGGGGAGTCCAGAACCAGGGGCAACAGTCTAAGAATAAAGGGAGACCATTTAAAACTGAGATGAGTAAAAACGTTTTCACCCAGAGAGTTGTGAATTTGTGGAATTCTCTGCCACAGAAGGCAATGGAGGCCAATTCACTGGATGAATTTAAAAGAGAGTTAGATAGAGCTCTTGGGGCTAGCGGAATAAGGGGTATGGGGAGAAGGCATGCACCGGTTACTGATTGTAGATGATTAGCCTTGATCATACTGAATGGCTCGAGGGGTAGAATGGTTACTCCTGCACTATTTTCTAAATCATGCAGACTTTCTCTCAATACCTTGAATTTTTCCAAGAGCACTACTGTCAAGTGTTTATTAATACAAACATAGAAAAATAGGTGCAGTAGTAGGCCATTCAGCCCTTCGAGCCAGCACTGCCATTCAATATGATCATCAAAAATCAGTACCCCGTTCCTGCTTTTCCCCATATATTTCCCCGAATAATATCCAACATTTTCTGCAAGCCTGACAGTGACAATCTAATTGGCCTGCAGTTTCCTGCTTTCCAATCCTCCCTCTTTTTGAATTAAAGTGTCTTAAAGATTCATTTATTTTATCAGTGGTTAATCTCTCATAAGGCTACATTTGTTTTTTTCGACTTAAATGGAACCTTTGCAGAATCTGAGGAATTTGGAAACTTAAAACCAAAATCAAGCATCAAGTATATCACTGATTAGTTATTTGGCCATGAATGAAGTCCATCAGAAACCAGACCTTGTTAGCCTCCCGCCTCAACCTTTTGGTTAATAGCACTTCCCAAGTCCTCCCAATTCTTAATTTGGAGAGATTTCTGCTATTTTAATTGTATTTCAATCGTGAAGACTGACATCATCCCTCATTCATTTCCTAGATTCAATTTGTAATCTCACTTGCCAAATAGCTATAAAATTCTTATATATTTTTTAATACTTTTGACTAGCCTTTTCAGATTTTAATATATATAAAAATAATAGCTTTATGCTAAGCAATTTTGAAAATATTTAATTGACAATTTAGAAAAAATCAATCAGAGGAGCATTATAGTGGTTTTACATGTTCAATCTATTTTTGAATAAATAACTTATGTTGGAAATAGAAGGCAACGATGTTGCAAGTTCTGCAATAACCCAAGAAAAAACATGCTAAAAGACAAACAAAAAAAATACATTTAATACACAGCAACTTGTGTGCAAGAGGCTACATACAGCTCAAGAAAGAGTTTACAGATTATGCTGTAGACAAAAAGGACTGCAGATTCTGGAAACAAGGAACTGCAGATGCCAATGTACCATGGAAAGACACAAAATGCTGGAGTAATTCAGCACGTCAAGCATCATGATACAATGATATCATTTATTTGTTTGGTTTCTGCAGTCATACAAACAAGTAGAAGAACCAAGACACAACACAATTTACACAAATATCCATCACAGCAAATCTCCTCCAGGGCTCTTGCTTAACTTTCTTTCCCTGTTGCCAGCCGGGCAACCTTGACAGCTTTATAGGTTGCCAAATGACTGTTTAGGTGGTCATTTACAATGGCTTGCATGACGCGTGCGATAATGTGCTCGGACGAAGCGAGTACTTACCAGTCAGAATTATACTCAATGAAGCATTCTCATAATATTTCTGCTTCAAATAAAATCACAAACTAAACATTCACCAATCAAGACATGATATATCCCACAATGACATGCAGCAAAATGATAAGACAGTATCTCAACTCTTTTTACACATTGCAATGAATGCAATTTCTATTAGTTCTTTCCACTTCCAAACAAAAATGTGGTTGGATTATTCAGCGTATGATCAACCTGTGTCAATAAATCCTGGACCATGGTAACATATATGCGTACGTATAGTTGTGAATGTTGCTCATTAAATAACTACAGTACTGATACTCCATATTAAGAGCATTGATTTGCAGTTAAAATGAATTCTGTAATAACGTGTCAATGGTAGCAGTGACAATCGAACACTGCGGTTTTAATGTTTCACGTGTTCACAATTTAATTAATCCATCTTTATGGATTAAAACAAATAATAACATTGGGAATTAAAACACATTTGATTGCATTCCGTTATCAAACATAGTCAATATTCGCTCTGAAGACGTTCCCAGGACAATAGGGTCAGGGAAGGGGGTGTGTGTGAATCAGTGCGGGGTGGATAGATGGGGGAGGGGGGGGGGGGGGGGGGGGGGGGGGGGGGGGGGGGGGGGGGGGGGGGGGGGGGGGGGGGGGGGGGGGGGGGGGGGGGGGGGGGGGTGTTAGAAGGCAGTCGGTGCAGAATGGATGGATTGAGGCAGGTGAATTAGTATGTGTTGGTTGGAGTAAGTAAAATTGTGAGGGAGAGCACGAGGGATGTCAGTGGTGTTAAATGGGGGGGGGGGGGGTACGGGATGGGTGGGGGTAGACAAAAGTGCTGGAGAAACTCACCGGGTGAGGCAGCATCTATGGAGCGAAGGAAATAGGCAACGTTTCGGGTCGAGATCCTTCTTCAGACTGTTCCCCCCCATTCTTCTTGAATGGGAGGATCAGTACAGGATTGATGGGGGGGGGGGGGGGGGGGGGGGGGGGGGGGGGGGGGTGGGGGGGGAGATCAGTGGGGGATGGATTGGGGGGGGGGGGAGATCAGTGCAGGATGAATGAATGGTGGGGGGGGGGGGGTCAGTACAGTGTGGATCGGAGGGTCTGTGCAGAATGAATGGGATTAACTACAGGATGAATGAGAGGAAGGTGCAGGGTAAATGGAGAGTGGGTCAGTACGGGATGAATGCGTGGATTAGTACAGGATGGATGTGGGATCAGTACAGCATGGATGGAGGAGAAGTGCAGGATGGATGGGAAAGGGGTAAGTACAGGGTGAATTGGGGAACCAGTGTAGGATGGATGGGGGGGGGGGGGGTGGCAGGAGAATTAATGCGAGGTGGATAGGGTGATCAGCGCAGGATGAATAGATTGGGGGGGGGGGAGAGATGGGGAGGGGGCGAGATGGGGAGGGGAACACAGGAGATGTCAGTGAGGACTGAATAGAGGCGGGAATGGGGATCAGTTCGGGATGTAGAGGAGGGTCCCAAGATAAGGGGGGGGGGGTGGAGGGGGCGTACAAGAGAGAGAGAGCGAGAGAGAGAGAGAGTGAGAAGGGGGCGAGGTGGGGAGGAAGGAGGGTCAGCGCTCCCCGGACAACATCGCCCGCTGCCTAGGCCGTTGGGAACTCCTCGCCACTGCCTCCCTCCTCCGCCAGCCAACAGCAAGTTGCGGGGCCGAGCGGTTCAGCTCAAGGATCCTATAGCTATAGTATCTTTGGTGCAGCTGCTTCAGAAGTGTCGGAGCGAATGACGGGCCCCGAACAGCAGCGGCAGCGACAATGGCTCCATCACCTCCTCCTCCCGCTGCTTGCAAACCCGCTAACGGCGATAACCGCTTTCAAAACAAACCCTCCCACACGCCGAGGCCTCCCCCTCCCTCCCTCCTCCCGGCCTCGGCGTGCGGGAAGGTTTGTTTTGAAAGTGCGCCGTTAGCGGCAAAGATTCTATAGCGGGTTTGCAAGCAGCGGCCCTTAACAGGGCAGGCGGGGGGGCGGGAGGAGGAGGAGATGGAGCCGCTGTGCGGGGCCCGTCATTCGTTGCGACCCTTCGTCATCCCGCACCAAGTATCTTTCCCACGCAATACAGCCGTCACCGCCGACACAAAACGTCGCGTTCCTTCTCTCCAGAGATGCTCCCTGACTCGCGGAGTTACTCCAGTTTTTTGTGCCTATCTTCGGTACAAACCAGTATCTGGTTGCCAAGCCGGGCAAAATGACTCGGTGTTTAGTTGCCCGGCAGCGCTTTGAGTGGTCAGTGGCACCCGGGCAACCGTTAATTTTGAGCCCTGTCCTCCTCGCTGTGATGGAAGGCAAAGTCTTATCTCTGCCCTGCAATCCCCATTCTCCTCCCAATGTCAGAGTCAAAGCCCCCGGTGGGCGATGGCAAGTGTCCTGCGGCCATTAAAGCCGCGCCGGGCGATGCAAGGCCACTCTCCGGGTCTTGGTGTTGGAGCCCCCGGCGTGCACTAGCAAGTCCCGCGGCCATTTAAAGCCGCGACGGGCGATGTAAGGCCCCGCTCCAGGTCATCCTTAACCCCGCAACACAGGCGGGAGAAGTCGCCGTTGCGGAAGCCCCGAAAAGCGGTCTCCCACCAGGGACCCGCGGGCTCCCGGTGTTACTGTCCACCAGACCTGCGGCTGGAGCCTCTGAATCTCCGGGGTCGGGCCACAGCAGTGCGCCACCACAGCTCCTCCTGCTCCGAACTCGGCCAACTCCGCGATGGTAAGTAAGTCCGCAGGCTCCGCGACTGGAGCTCCCGTTTGTTCCGGTTGGTGGCCGCTCCATGGTGCTAGGCCCCAACGACAACGGAGACCCAACAGAGAAAACGTCGAGTTCTCCGTACAGGGAAATGATTTAAAAGTTTCCTCCCCACCCCGCGCCCCCCACACACATACCCAGGGGGGGGGGGGGGGGAGGGGGCATTGTTTTTGTCTTTGCACTATTATCGTGTCTGTTGTTATTTAATAAATAGTGCATACAGAGTACTATGTTTACATTTCTGTTGCACTGTTGCAAGTAAGATTTTCATATTTCCATTTTAAGAACATATGACAATAAAATACTCTTAACTCTCTCTTGACTCAACTCTATACTTCTATCAGGATTCCCTGCAACATCCAGTGTCCTAGGCAAAACAGTCCAAGTCCAACCTTGTTGCTAATACCCCCTAATC
>NC_073394.1:19667584-19772584 GCF_028641065.1 Leucoraja erinaceus
GGCCGGATACATGGGCGCGAGGCGGCCCGTCACCAGCCGCCCGACCAACCCACCCACCCATTCACTCGGCGCCTTCCGCTTCCGCCAGCAACAGCCCACATCCGCCGAGGCCCCGAGTGGTCGCCAGGGAAATGTAGTCCACTGCGCTCGCCTGCGCAGGTGCTGGAGGATGACGCGAACAGTCAACATCAACAGAAAATCCTTTGGGCTGGTGTTTGTACACGTTTCACAACCCTGACGAAGGATACCGCCATAGGAAGGAACTGCAGATGCTGGTTTATACCGAAGATAGATACAGAATGCGGGAGTAACTCAGGGGGACAAGCAGCATTTCTGAAGAGAAGGAATGGGCCGAGACCCTTCCTCAGGCTCGTAATCCTTTTGTGTGGTGGAGCTGGCAGAGCAGACGTTTGTTCACCTTTCACAGTCCTGACGAGGATACTCTCACAATTGGGGAACGGGTGCTTCCGAATTTAGACGCAGCGACAATGAAAGAACAGACCAATATTTTGAAGACAGGATATGTTTCTCAAGAGTGTTTAATTGTCCATTTACCGATAACGGAACTATGGAATTTTTGCTTGCTGCGGCTTTACATGTGCATTAGCACAAAAACACAAATAAATATACAATAATCCATAATGTTTTTAATTAACAATCAGTAATACTAGGTAACTACTAGAACACAATAGAGCAAAAGTGAATAGTAGTTTATAGTTGCTGAGGAAGTGGTTAGTGTTGTGCACTGTTCAAGAGACAGATAGTTGCTGGGCAGAAACTGCAATTGAACCTGGTCACGGTTTTCACGTTCTTATACCACCTTCTGAATAGTAAGAACGAGATGAAAACATAGTCAGGATGATGAGCCTTTGATGATGTTAATTGTCTTTTAGAGGCAGTGTGATAAGGAGGACATGATGGTCTGGGGGCACTATCCACCACTATGTCGAGCCTCCTCTGTTCCTAGATGTTCAAGTTACGGAACCAAGTAGTGGTGCAACTGGTGAGTGTACTCTACTGTGCACCTGGTTACACAAAAAAGCTGGAGAAACTTAGCGGGTGCAGCAGCATCTATGGAGCGAAGGAAATAGGCAACGTTTCACCAAGAAGGGTTTCGGCCCTAAACGTTGCCAGAAGGGTTTCGGCCCGAAACGTTGCCTATTTCCTTTGCTCCATAGATGCTGCTGCACCCGCTGAGTTTCTCCAGCTTTTTTGTGTATCCTTCGATTCTCCAGCATCTGCAGTTCCTTCTTAAACTACTGTGCACCTGTACTGGTTTGAAATAGTATTTGGCAATACACCAAATTGCCTCTGTAATCTATGGAAGTAGAACATGTATTTTGAGGGAACCTCAAAGATGGTGATTCCATGTGACAACTGCCCTTCATCTTCTTAATAATAGAAGTTGCATATTTTAGATATGCATTTGATAGTGTGCAATGGGAAGGAGCAATGAACATTTAGCTTGATGGATGTAGTTACAGTGCCCTCCATAATGTTTGGGACAAAGACCTGTCATTTATTTATTTGCCCTTGTACCCTACAATTTGAGATTTGTAATAGAAAAAAAATCACATGTAGTTAAAGTGCACATTGTCAGATTTTATTAAAGGGTGTTTTTATACATTTTGGTTTCACCATGTAGAAATTACAGCTGTGTTTATACATAGTCCTCCCCATTTCAGGGCACCATTATGTTTGGGACACATGGCTTCACAGGTGTTTGTAATTGCTCAAGTGTGTTTAAATGCCTCCTTAATGTAGGTATAATAGAGCTCTCAGCGCCTAGTCTTTCCATCACCTTTGGAAACGTTTATTGCTGTTTATCAATATGAGGACCAAAGTTGTGCCAATGAAAGTCAAAGAAGCCATTATGAGACTGAGAAACAAGAATAAAACTGTTAGAGACATCAGCCGAACCTTAGGCTAACCAAAATCAACTGTTTGGAACATCATTAAGAAGAAAGAGAGCACTGGTGAGCTTATTAATCGCAAAGGGACTGGCAGACCATGGAAGACCTCCACTGCTGATGACACAAGAATTCTCTCTATAATAAAGAAAAATCCCAAACACCTGTTCAACAGATCAGAAACACTCTTCAGGAGTCGGGTGTGGGTTTGTCAATGACCACTGTCTGCAGAAGACTTCAAGAACAGAAATACAGAGGCTACGCTGTAAGATGCAAACCACTGGTTGGCTGCAAAAATATTATGGCCAGGTTACAAATTGTCAAGAAGTACTTAAAAGAGTAACCACAGTTCTGGAAAAAGGTCTTGTGAACAGATGAGACGAAGATTAACTTGTATCAGAGTGATGGCAAGCGCAAAGTATGGAGGAGAGAAGGAACTGACCGAATGTGAATGTGACTAATAAAATATCTTTGATACCTTTGATACTTTTGAACTGCTCAAGATCAAAAGCATACCACCTCATCTGTGAAACAGTGGTGGAGGTGTTATGGCCTGGGCATGTATGGCTCGCTTATCTTCATTGATGATACAACTGCTGATGGTTGTAGCATAATGAATTCTGGTGTATAGACATATCTGCTCAAGTTCAAACAAATGACTCAAAACTCATTGGCCGGCGGTTCATTCCACAGCAAGACAATGATCCCAAACATAATGCTGAAGCAACAAATGAGTTTTTCAAAGCTAAAAAATGGTCAATTCTTCAGTGGCCAAGTCAATCACCTGGCCTGAACCCAATTGAGCATGCCTTTTTATATGCTGTAGAGAAAACTGAACGGGACTAGCCCCCAAACAAGCATAAGGGGGAGGGGGGGGGGGGAAGGGGAAGAGGGAGAGAGAGGCGTGCTGTAATTTCTACATGGTGAAACCAGAATGTATAAAAATGGCCTTCATTAAAATCTTGCAATGTACACTTTAACCACATGTGATTTTTTTTCTATTACAAATCAGATTGTTGAGTACAGAGGCAAATAAATAAATGAAAAAATAAATACATGAATAGATAAACAGGTCATTGTACCATTATGGAGTGCACTGGATATATCTATTCTTTCCCAATTATTGTCATTTCACACAACTCTTTCCGTCAAATGTAACTTTTCCCCGGCTCTCTCAAAACTTGAATGAGTAAAGAATGTACATTGGCTTGTTCTGCCCAATAACACTGCTGACCATTTACCGCTGTTCAACAACAATGTATCAAAATGTGTTCTTTTCAGGACATTTTTTAACACATCTAAAGTACTCTCACACTTAGGCAAGTTAATTTTATTTTTATTTCACTCACTCTCAAAGCTCGAAGCTAGAATGGAGGAAACAAAGATGGAAAAAAAAGTCTAAAAACTCAGGAACAAATGATGCTGAGACTAGTAAAATCAACCACCTCTGCACACATCACAGCGCTATTAATGAGATGTTGTAGTTTTACTCGAGAACGAGTGATGAACATCAAAGGCATAGACATTTGGGACTTCCACAGATTCTGCCTGACCTGCTGTTCCTTCAGCACTGCTTTTTGCTCAAGATTCAACCTTTTGCAGTTTGTTGTGTTTGCCTATTGAGATCATTATTTTTAGAACAGAGAACATAGAACATTGTAGCATAGGAACGAGATCTTTGACTCAAAATGTTTGTGCTGAATATTGTCAAATTAAACTGTTCATCTGCCTGCACATGATCCATATCCCTCCATTCCTTTCAGATCCATGTGCCGATCTAAAAGCCTCGGAAACACCACTATCGTATTTGCTTCCACCATCACCCCTAGCAATGTGTTCGAGACCCCTACCATCAACTATGTAAAAAAAACTTGCCCCACCCATCTCCATTAACTGCCCCCCTCTCACTTTATAGCTTTGTGTTGGAAATTTCCACCCTGGGAGATAGGTTCTGAATATCTCACCTATCTGTCTAACAATTTTAAATACTTCTTTTAAGTCTCCCCTTAACCAATGTTCCAGAGAAAACAATCCAAATTCATCCAACCTCTCCTTGTACCTGAAGCCCTCTAATCCAGGTAATTCACTGCATTATCTCCAGAGCCTCCAAATCCTTCCTGCAACAGGGCGACTAGACTGTTAATATATTTGTCATTCATTCTCTTACATTTTTCCAATCTTTCTAATATTTAATTCTTTAGATTTCACATTCTTGCTGAACTCACTTTTCTCTGTAATGCCAGAATATTTTCCTTTTGTTAAAGACATTTTAATACCGTCATGTATATTACAGGTGCGCAACCTTTTATCCGAACGCCTTGGGACCAGACACTTCTCGGATTTCGGACATTTTCGGATTTCCGAATGGAAGATTTTTAGTGTAGATTAGGTAGGTAGCGCGGGCGGCTTGGAAAGTCTGGAGCGGCTGCCTCCTCCCCGGAGACCGGGGAATCATTGTAAATTATTGCATAAATGTTAGTCAGTTAGTTTGGAGGGATTTTATGGGGTGGTGGTGGGGTGTGAAGGGGGAAACTTTAATTTTTAGTCCCCTACCTGGTCGGCGACTCCCAACATCGCGGAGCGGGCGGCGCCGGTTGGAGCTCCGACCCCGGCAACTCTACCCCCTGGCTGCGAGGCGCTCCAAATCCAGCGCCGCCCGCAGCCCCAGCTGGGAGTTGGCGGAGCTTACTGCACGGCGACCCGGTAAGGCATTGACTGCTCCCCGCCTCTCCGATCAGGTAGGGGACTAAAGGATTAAAGTTAAAGAGGAGGCAGCCGACAGTAGTACAGACCTGGGTTGGCCGTGGGTCGTTTCGGGTCAAATTTGGCGCCAAACGCGAGCTTTGGTGTGCAGACGACATCCTGGGAAGAAATGGCCGGTTTTCGGAGTTTTTCGGTTTCCGGAACTCCGGATAAAAGGTTGTGCACCTGTAATACATTTACAAATTCAACAAGTTTTTATGAGCAATATTTATTTTGAAAAACGTGAAAGATTGTGATACAGCTTCAGTATTAATGACATGGCTTAACCCTTTTTACATATTTCCAGGAACCATTGGGTAATGAGCTGTAAAATGTGAACTTGATCATAAAGTAGGTATGTTACAAAACCTACCTGAATCGTGTTTGAGAATCTGTCCCAGCCCCGTGTGCGCAATTTTGGCGCTGTTTAGAGGGGGGCGGGTTTAAAACGTGATTTTTACTAGGCTGTTGCAATCGAAAATGTTCAGCCTAGTAAATCATTAACGGAAAATCGCTGAAAGACCCCGTCGCAAAAGGTATTATTAGTTTTTATGGCCTTGTATAATAGTTATAGTAGCAATGTTACAACATTTTGAGATTTAAAAAATCAAGTCTGCAATTTATCCCATCAGATAAAGCATAACAATAAGTTTAATTTGACACCTAATTCACTTTCATATCTCAAGTAATAAAAAAGTTATGGCCATTTTCATACTCGGAAATTAGCATCTTGTTCCCTATTGATTTTCTATGGACATAACAAAAAAGCTGTGATCGTGGACAGTCGAAAGCCCATAACCTTCTTAAAAATTAAGAGAACTGAATGAAATTTTCAGTTATCATAGATTGAAGCATTCTGAAACAAATATAAAATAATCTTAGGTTACACAGAAAAGCTGGAGAAACTCAGCGGGTGCAGCAGCATCTATGGAGCGAAGGAAATTTCCTTCGCTCAATAGATGCTGCTGCACCCGCTGAGTTTCTCCAGCTTTTCTGTGTAACCTTCGATTCTCCAGCATCTGCAGTTCCCTCTTAAACAACATAAAATAATCTTACTTGGATGACCTGAAATTAAAGTATATAATTAGTTAGTTACCGAATTGTAGCTGAAGGATTCTGACCTATCCTTTTTCTCCAGATATGCTGCCTGGCCTGCTGAGTTACTCCAGCACTTTGTGTCTCTCTTTGGTATAAACCAGCATCTGCAGTTCCTTCTTTCTACATTAACACACTTTGCTGCTTTGTAATGATGACAGCCTGCATCAGGGCAGACCCTTTAACATGCCCAAGAATGTGAGGTGTCCTTTATGATGGTCCCTACAGTTGAACAATTAAAACCCAATGCATTGCCAATACTGCCTTTCAAATTGCTTAGTTATATTCATTGTAACTTCAATTGTGATGATCAAGAATGTTTAACTCTTATGTATTGAAAATGGAACAATAAAATTCTTACGTGTAGCAGTATAAGAGGCCTGTAAATGCAGTACTCATTGTTAGCATAATAAATTAAAAAATCAAAAAATTTAAAAGAAAACACACATTATTGCGAAAAGTCCTGAGTGCAACTAAGACATAGTTCATAGTTTAGTTAGTGTTTGTAATGTTCAAGAGACAGAGGGTTATTGAGAAGAAGCTGTTCGTGAACCTGGAGGTCAAGGTATTCAGATTCCTTTACCTTCTTCCTGGTGGCCAGAGTAAAATGAGAGTGTGGAGTGTGGTGGGTACTTGATGATGCCGACTGCCATTTTGAGGCTGTACCTCCTATTGATCCCTTTGATGCTGGGAAAGCCGGTTCCTGTGATGGATTGGGTGGTGTCCATCACTTTTCTAATCTCCTTTGTTCGTGGGTCTTCGAATTGCCGAACCAGGCTGTGATGATGCAACCAGTCAATATGCTCTCAACCGTACACCTATAGAAGACAGAATCTCCTTAAGATGTAAAGGTGTTGTTTGGCTTTAATTATGATCAATGTTCTGGGTCCAGGACAAATCTTCAGAGATATACATGCCCAGGTATTTGACTGCCCTTGATCACAGCTTTTGAGTTAAGTCAATGGAAAAGCAATAGGGACCAAGATGCTAATTTCAGTATGAAAATGGCCATAACGTTTTTAATACTGAAGATATGAAAGTGAATTAGGTGTCAAATTAAACTTCTTTTTATGGTTTATCTGATGGGATAAATTGCAGACTTGATTTTTTAAATCTCAACATTTTGTAACATTGCCACTTATCTATACTTTTATCGTCGAGAGCAATCCTGTCTGATTGAAGCATTTCTAATTCTTAACATATAGCATTGGCGATATTTTGATACTATATTTAAAAATGCCACGACCTTGGTGTAGTTGATGGCAATTCAAAACGGCTTGAGAGCAGAGAGAGGGTGGAGTGAGTGTGTTCACTGACAGTGCAACCGCCCGCCCACGGCGGCGCCACAGCACCCGGCGCGGCCACTTGGTGCGCGTCGCTCTTGTCTCCTGCTGCACTCGCGGGAGGTGAGAGCAAAGATCCTATTGGGTGAGAGGGCAACAGCGCCGGGTAGCCGCCGGTTCCTGCTCATTTTTCACCGCTTCCCTGGTTCGGCCTTAACTCGGGATAAACATGGCGAGAAGGAGAGCCGATGAGGTGGGACAGCAATCAGGCTCGGTCCTGAACGATGTCAGCCCACGTACAGCGGAGCCTGTGGACGACGAGAGCGGCCGAAGCGGTGGCGAGGACGTTAAAGGTGAAGAGGGGGAGAGGGAGGGGGAGGTGGAGGTGGAGCGGAACCGAACCGAACCGAACCTGTGTTGTGGCTTTCCGTTGCCGTCAATGAACGATGACAGGAGCTTGGGGAATGATGGTAGCACCACCACCCCCCCCCCCCCCCCCATCGCCCCGCCAGCCGTTCCCCCCCACGTCTCGCCAACCGTCCGTCTCGCCTCCGACCCCCCCCCCCCCCCCCCCCCCCCCCCCCCCGATGGGCCTGTTTGTCCGCTGTATCTCTAAAGTCAGCCATCCTAACCTCTAATACCATGGGGTCTAATCTTGTTTAGCATCCTCATGTGCGGCGCCTTTTCAACGGCCTTCTGAAAGTCCAAGTAAACCACATTCACCAACTTTCCTTTGCTGTCCTGCTTGTTACTTCCTCAAAGAATTCCAATAGATTTGTCAGGCAAGATCTCCCCTTAGCAAAACCATGCTGACTTCAGTCTATTTTATCATGTGCTTCCAAGTGCGCCGAAACCTCATCCTTAATAATGGACTCTAAATTTTTACCAACCACTGAATTTAATGTAACCGGCCTATAATTTCCTTTCTTTGGTCTTACTCTCCTCTTAAACAGTGGAGTTATATTTGCGATTTTCTAGCCCTCTAGATCTAGAACCATTCCTGGCTCTAGTGATTCATGAAAATGTAGTTGTTTCTTATTGCCATATGCACAGTGAAAATATTTTAAGTTGCATCCAATCCAGTCAAAGTAGAGGCGTTGCTAATTATATTATAGATATGTATCACTACTAATGCCTCCACAACTTCTACAGCGTCCTCTTTCAGAACCCTGGGATGTAGTCCATCTGACGTGTTCGTAAATTCTAGGAGCAGGATTAGGTCATTCTGCCCATCAAGTCCAATCCATCATTCAATCATGGCTAATCTATCTTTCCCTCTCAACCCCATTCTCCTACCTTCTCCTCAAAACGTTTGACACCTTTTCTGATCAAGAATCTGTCCATCTCTGCTTTAAAAATACCCAATGACAAAAAATATCGAAATCCAGCCATCTGTGGAAATGAATTCCACAGATTCACCACCCACTGACTGAAGAAATTCTTTCTCATCTCCTTTCTAAAGGTACGTCCTTATCCACCAACATACCTTTCAACTTCCCAAGCACCTTCTCCTCTGTAATAGCGACTGACTGTCTTGCATTTATGGCATGTTGCTGGAGTCTTCTTCTTTGAAGACTCATCCAAAAAAAGTATTTGGTTCATCCACCATTTCACCATTTCAGTGTCCCCTTTACTACTCCTTTGTCATTTTACCACGGTCCAATGTCCAATTTTACCTCTCTTACTCTTTGTATATCTGAAAAAAACTTTGGTGTCCTCTTTTAGTTTTTAGTTTAGAGGTACAGCGTGGAAACGGGCCCTTCAGCCGATAGGGTCCACGCCGACCAGCGATCCCCGCATATCCTACACACACTAGGGACAATTTTTACATTTACCAAGCCAATTTACCTACAAACCTGTATGTCTTTGGAGTTTTATATTATTAGCTGGTTCGTATTTCATCCTATCCTTATTGATTTTAGTTGCCTTCTATTGATGTTTAAAGGCTTCCCAATCTGCTATCTTCCTGGTAATCTTAGGCGTTCCTTTTGCTTTGATGGTGTCTTTGACTTCCTTTGTCAGTCACAATTGCCTAATGCTCCCTTTATTGTTTCTTTTTCTTTGTGATGAAAAGATCCATTGTTTTACATATTACTCCCAGAAACTCCTGACATTGTTGCCTCACAGTCATTCCTGCTGCTATAGTCCCCTTCCAATCAGCTTTAACCAGCATCTCTCTCATGGCGATGTAGTTTCATTTATTCAACATTAATACTGATATTTCAGATTTTGACTTCTAAAGGGCCTGTCCCACTTAGGCTATTTTAGGCGATTGCTGGCGACTGTCATAGTCATAGCGGGTCGCTGAAAAATCGACGACTAGACTGCCCTTCGACATAAAATTTGAAATAGAATCATTACTTCACCAAAAAAGTCAGCGCCGACGACAACCTACGTCACCTGGTGACAACCTATGTTAACCTGGCGACAACTACGACAGCACCTGTCAGGAGGTGAAGCTAGGCTCATTAGCGCCAAACCCACTGTCGTCGACTGTCTCCGAAAAATTTTCAACGTTGAAAGTCCAGAGGAAACCAGAAAGGCGCTACGACTCTTTGGGCGACTGAGGAGACTACTCACGACCATACAGGTGACACCCCGGCGACCATATGGCGACAGCTTAGTCGCCTGTAGTCGCCTAAAAAATTGCCGAAGTGGGACAGGCCCTTAACTGTTAAACTGCAGGTTGAATTCTATCATATCATGCTTCCCCCCCCTGCTGTTGTGTTTGGTCACAATCACAAACTCTGTTCCCTCACTTTAACCCTCTGCTGGGTTGCGGCCAGTGATAAAGATAGTTCAAATGTATAGCGGGATGTAGTTCAACTCCGGACATAGGTGGAGAAATGGCACATGTAGTTGAATCCTCGCAAGTGCGAGGTGTTGCAGTTTGGGAGTTTGAATGTAAGGTGAAGGAGTATGGTTGATGATAACAGTATTGATGTGCAGAGGGATCTTGGGGTCCAGGTCCATAACTCCCTGAACGTGGCCACACGTAGATAAAGTAGTCATCTTCTTCTTTTCAAGTCCACACACAAGATTAGAAGTTGTTCAGCCAGAGCTGAACACATTTCTCGACATCTCCATACAATGGTGTCTGTCTTGTCACTCCTTGTGCGTGGTGGTGGAAAGATTGGTGAAAACCACGTCGGGCCTGGACGCGAGCGCTCTTTCCTTGACCCCGATAAAGTAGTTAAGAAGGCATATGGTATGCTTGCCTTCATTGGTTGGGGCATTGAGTATAAGAGTCAGGAAGTCATGATGCAGCTTTATACGAATTTGGTTGGGCCGCATTTGGAATATTGAAGTACAGGAAGGATTTGGAGAATGGAGAGGGCACAAAACAGAATTACCAAAATTCTGCCTGGATTAGGGGTTATTAGCTATAAGCAGAGGCTGGAACCACTTCGATTGTTTTCTCTCGAATACCAAAAGTGAGGGGAAGCCTGATAAAAGTATATAACATAACGAGAGCCATGGAAAGGATAGATAGTCAGAACCTTTTTCCTAGGATGGAAATGTCAAAGACAAGAGGGCAAAGATTCAATGTGAGAGGGGCAAAGTTTCAAGGGGTGCAGGGCAAGTTTTTATTTTTTTTACAGAGGGTGGTGGTGGAGGTAGATAAGATAGTGGCGTTTCGCAGTCTTTTAGATTGGTACATCGGATGCAGGGAATGGAAGGATATGGATCATGTATGTGCAGGCAGGTGAGATGAGTTTATCTTGGCATTGTGGGTAAAGGGCCTGTTCTTGTGCCGTACTTTATGCTCAAAGTTTCTCAGCAATCACATGAAAATGAACCATTCACTTGACACTGAGATAAACTGGATACAGAGATAGCATCACATATTTCTGCCTATGTCATATTATTTGACTCCACCCTTGCCTCAGCATAAATACTGTTCTTATCCATGGCTTTGTTACCTCTATAATTGCCTGTTGCAATGTACCCCAGGCAATTATGCCTTTTGTATGTTTCAAAATTGATCCTATCTCATGATAAAGCCAGCTTACATCCTACCTGCTGCTTGCTGAACTAGTTTGTGTTCATTATAGTGGTGCATTGATTTCTATAATCGTCAATCTTATTTTCAAACCATTTTATGATCTCAACTCCCTGCCTCGGTAATATCCTCCACCCCTGTAACCCTTTAAGATATCTTTTTTGTGTTATTAAGTATCTCTCTCATCATTAAGCTGTTATTAAGTATCTCTCTCATCATTAGATTTTCTTTGCACTACTGAGTGTTTTCATTCAATGTTATGGCGCTGTTATCATATGGCATATGGCAGTGTTTGTCAACAAGATTCTTGGTCACAAGAGTCCCTTTAAACAGACATGGGAATAACATGCCAGTGTGACACAGCTTGCAAAACAAAAATTGAGTATTTGGTAGTTTTAGTTATTCAATGAATAGAATTTAATCACACTAAATATAAAATAGTCCTTCTCATCAAACCAATAGGAGAATTTCCCAACTATTTTTGTAAATAATTGCCTTAATTTCACTGAAAGAGACTATTGTGAACATATCTATCAATAATAAGACTGTCTGAACCCCTCTGTCAGTGGATCACCAATTTCCTGACAGACAGGAAGCAGCATGTGAGGCTGGGAAAGCACATATTGGACCCCCAGACCCTCAGCATAGGAGCACCACAAGGCTGTGTACTCTCTCCTCTCCTTTACTCTCTCTACACCAACGACTGCACCTCCACAGACTCCTCTGCCAAGTTTTTCAAGTTTGCGGACGACTCAGCAATGATTGGACTGATCCAGGATGGGGAGAAACCTGGCTACAGACAGGAAGTGACACAGCTGGCGGCCTGGTGCCTTCGTAACAACGTGGAGCTCAATGCTCTTAAGACGGTGGAATTGATAGTAGACTTTAGGAGAGATCCCCCTCCCCTCACCCCACTCACCATCAACACCACAGTCACATCTGTGGAGTTATTTAAGTTCCTTGGAGCCACCGTCTCCAAGTACCTGAAATGGGGGGCCACCATTGACTCCACCGTCAAAAAAGGCCCAACAGGATGTACTTCATGCGTCAGTTGAGAAAACACAATCTGCCACAGGCAATGATGGTCCATTTCTATACTGCCATCGTAGAGTCTGTCCTCACCTTCTCCATCATGGTCTGGTTTGGCTCAGCCACCAAGCACGACATCCGGAGGCTGCAGTGAATCGTCCGATCAGCTGAGAAGGTTGTTGGCTGCAACCTTCCCCCCCAATTGATGAACTGTACACTGCAAGGGCCAGGAAGCGAGAGGGCAAGATCATCTCTGACCCCTCTCACCTTGGCCACAAACTCTTTGAATCACTTCCCTCTGGAAGACGAGTGTCAAAGCCGCCACAGCCAGACACAAAAACAGCTTTTTTCCACGAGTAGTAGCTCTACTCAATAACCGAAAGTCTGTAGCCTAATTTGGCTCTGGTATTTTATTTCATTCGCATGTTTAAACCATTATGTTTTATTATTAATGTTTTATGTGCCATTCTTAATTGTTACTGTGTGTCGTGTTGTTACTGGTGAGCGGGGCACCAAGGCAAATTCCTTGTATGTGTACACACTTGGCCAATAAACTTATTCAGTCAGTCATTTATTCATTCATAAAGAAATGTTTTAAAATAAATTTGGTCAAGGGAAATGAGATGAAAAGTTTACGTATCATCAACAATGCTGTTATGCCTGACAGAAAAGATTGTAGGTTCAAGAATTGAGCACATATCTAGTGTAGAGCACAGGGAGTAGTGTATTGTTGTAGATACCACTCTTCAAAGGAGTTTAGTTTAGAGATACAGCACAGATTCAGGTCCTTTGGCCCACTGAGTCCATGCCGGCCAGCGATCACCCGTACACTAGCACTATCCGACACACTAGGAACAATTTACAATTTTTTCACTGAAGCCAATTAACCAACACAAATATTTTTACAAGAGATTTTCATTCATAATGTTATAACTATACTTTCAACTAAAAACATTTGAACAGGTTTGCCACAGGGGCTGAGGATGGGCCATCTGTCAAAGGTTTCCAGAGAGAATTTTGGTTTGATTTGCACATGTCACTGTTGCAGTCTTTGAGAGGCCTTGTTGCTGCTCAAAAACTCACTGTTTGTCTTCAGGATCCCTATGGACCTTCCCGATCTGGCAAGATGTTCATGGGAATGTGATATAGGGCTGTCCAAGGGATGCATCAATGGATGTGTATCAAAGTCTTTGACCCAAAACTATACATGTATCCATATTATGCCATGTTTTTTTAATGGTTCGATGTATTTTTTTCCTAATCATAGTGTTTTTTGTTTTTATTTAAGAGCAAACACCAGAAGGGGGTTCAACCCGAATGTCTCTCTTCATTCTTTTTTCTACATTCCTCTCAGCTGCTTTTATTATGTACTTAGTGTACAGGAATTTCCCAGAGCTTGAAGAGTAAGTATCTACAAAATTGCAAGGAAAAAAAAATGATCATGTTAACAGTATCCGAATTGATCATGTTAAAACACAAAATATTTCTCGGCATTGCTTGTGATATTCTGATGATTCATTAGAAAGAACAATGACAATTCTGCACTATCAAATTATTGATGGATCTGTGTTTATTTTATCATTCTATTGAGGCTCACTAGAGTAATAACTTTGTCTTCAGGTTATACCGTGCTACCTTTACCATTCACCTGAATAAGGATATAATTCCTGTTTATTGTGTCCTCTCTAGAGTAGCACTTCAGTCAATATGACATACTGAACTAGAATATTGATACAGATTATTTTGTTTAATGCTGTCCCTATCCCTCCTCCTCACATCTATCCAGTAACCCCAGCAGTCCATTGAGGAGCATGTGATCCATAGATGAGCAAGTGTCTTGCTTGGATGAGCTTCAGGTGTATTTAATATCCAAACGTATGATAATGCCTTGGCACTAAATGCTTTTAGATGTGCTGTACAACATGATGCACCTCAAAGATTAAATTGCCTTGTAATGTTAATGGGATAGCTTGCCTTTTTTGGATGGCATCAAGTTTATCTTCTGCTGCTGGAATCTTTGTACTACAATCTAAACAATAACTGTAAAATGCAAATTGACCATTTCTTCAAGTGTAAAAACAGTGAGTAAAGGATCATCATCACTCTGCAAACTCTTCACATCTTGTATCACTGCCCTCAAAAGATAGGATTAAAGGTTCAAGTAACATTTTTGTGTTTATTTCATGATTCATTACTTCACTTTAGGCTGGAGATATCTCTCATTGACTCCTGATAGTGTTAGGTTAGTGATCTCTGGGGACTGTGATGAGCACAGTTGTGCTGTTATCTCAATTAGGATCCCATTTCTGATTTCTATCTATTTAACCCATGCTAACATGGTTACATCCTTGAATGTTGAATCAGGGCAAGCACACATCAGGGCAAGCACACAAGGTTATGATGTAACTGTCATTAAGTAACTTAATTGTTACGTAGTCGCATTTGAAATTAGGTCACTGGAGTATAATTAGAACATTTAAAGTACAGATGCACAACCTTTATCTGGAGTTCTGGAAACCGAAAAGTTCCGAAAACCGGACATTTTTTCCAGGATGTCGTCTGCACACCAAAGCTCGCGTTTGGCGCCAAACTTGACCCGAAACGACCCACGGTCAACCCAGGCCTGTACTACTGTAGCGGCTGCCTCCTCCCCGGAGACCGGGGAGACACTTAAACATCTGTAAATCATTGCTTAAATGTTAGTCAGTTAGTTTGGAGGGCTTTTATGTGAAGGAGGGGGGGGGGTGAAGGGGGAAACTTCAATTCTTAGTCCCCTACCTGGTCGGAGAGGCGGGGAGCGGGCAATGCCTTACCGGGTTGCCGTGCAGTAAGCTCCGGAGCGCTGTGGCCTCCGACTCCCAACATCGCGGAGCTGGGGCTGCGGGTGTCCAGCCGCGGGCGGCACCGGTTGTAGCTCCGACCCCGGCAACTCTACCCCTGGCTGCGCGGCGCTCCAAATCCAGCGCCGCCCGCAGCCCCAGCTCCGCGATGTTGGGAGTCAGCGGTGAGTTTTCCCCTCCCTAACCTTTCACCCTTAAATTCCTTTGGGGTCCAGGTGGTCATTTATCATAATAAATAATCAACCATCAATTAAATGTAACCTTAAATTATATCGGTAAATGCTTCATGTAAATGTCAGAATGCTGGCAGTTTGGAAAACGTTATGAAGAAACCTGTGGTGCAGCGGTAGAGCTGCTTACTTTTTCTTTTTGTATGTATGACTGCAGAAACAACATTTCATTTGGGCCTCAACGAGGTTCAAATGACAAATAAATTTGTATTGTATTGTATTGGAGACCCACTGTCCGTGTAGAGTTTGTCCATTCTGTCTGATTACATGGGTTTTCTACAAATGCTCCGGTTTCCTCCCACATTCCAAAGATGTGCAGGTTTGTAGGTAAATTATATTCTGTAAATTATTCCTGGTGCGTGGAATGTGAAAGTGGGATAACATAGAACTAGTGTACGGGTGATCGATGGTCGGCATATACTTGGTGGGCTGAAGGGCCTGTTTCCACGCTGTATCTATAAATTAGAACTCAAATAAATAATTAATCATTCTGCTTTTTGGATCTTCATAGAGAGGAGCGAAAAACCATTGTAATTCCTAAGGACATGGATGATGCCAAGGCATTGGGGAAAGTTCTTTCCAAATACAAGGACGCTTACTATGTACAAGTGTTAGTTGCATTCTTCACAACATATATTTTGTATCCTTTCATGTGCAGTTAGCACAGTGTCTCTAAAGTAGAAGGGTGGGACATTAGAATGTACATCTATCATCCTCCTGGTCTTTTTGACACGCAATGTGCTATAATCTAACATGCAAGGTTTTAAGCTGCATACAAGTTCCTGATTTTGATGCAGATGTTTGTCTCCATGGGCTGTAGGATGAAAAACCCTTGCATTTGCAATTCTTTGCAAGAGAATTAAGTAATAATGGCAAAACCCTTGAAACCATGAGGGTGGTTTTGGAAAAAGTTAAAAGCAGATACTAAACTCTGTGATTTATTGGTGGGGTTGGGATGAGGTGGGTGTGGGGCGGGGGGGGGGGGGTAGCATTACAGTACATCTTGTTCACTTCAGTCCTACAGAGTGGCTAGAGAAAGGAATGGAATCAGTTATGTAAACCAAGTTTGACAAATGATGGGAGAGTACAGAATTTGTGTCCAAGTTTGAATTGGAAAAGACCTCTGCTGGTCCAGCTCCTAATGCAAATACCCAGTGTAATAACCCTGGGCTAATGGAGATGGCTGTTATACAGTACATGCACTATGGCATTGGGGATGACACCGAGTTGGACAGTAACCACACCGACATTTACAGTAGGGTGAACTTGCACGATGTATACGCTTCTGTCTCCACTCATTTTATTAAATCTTTTAATTTAATTGCATCCATTTTGACTTTGTCAAAGAGTCATGCAACACGGAAATAGGCCCTTTATCCAAACAGCACACGCTGTATAAAATGTCCCATCCAAGCTGGAACCATTTACAGGTGCCTGTGCCATATCCCTCTAAACCTTTCCTATCTATGTACCTGTCCAAATGTCTTCTAAATGTTATTATTGCACCAACCTCAACATTTGCTCTTTGTGAAAAGGTTGCCCCTCAGATTCCTATTAAAATCTTTTGCCTCATTTTAAAGTTCTTAATTTGCCTAACCTGGATAAAAACCACTGTACATCCACCCTATCTATTCCCTTTGTGATTTTATACACCTCTTTAAGATCACCCCTGCACGCCAAGAAATAAAGTCTAAGGCTGTCCAATCTCTCCCTATAGCTTGGGCCCTTGAGTTATGGCATAAATATTCTTGGGTTTAGGTTCATTATTTCCAGCTTAATGGCATCTTTTCTATAGTAGGGTGAACAAAACTGAACAGAATGTGCATGGTGGTTTAACCTGATTGAACATTGATGAAATAATTGTTATAATTATATAACAAAAATAAATGCATTTGTGTCGAAGGAATAAGGAGACCTTCTGTGATAGCTAGTTGTACATATGGAAAGATTTAAGAATTGTTGCCAGTTACGTAACAGAGTTACAAATGTACAAGCAGGATGATCATGTTATCAGAATGTTTCAACGGTTATTGCAATGTTTTAAAGAAACAATCCTTGACTTCATTCTTTCCAGTTTACAAACCTTTGCCATACCAGGTTCCATATTTCTTAGCATCCTTTCTGGATTTCTGTATCCTTTCCCATTGGCACTTTTCCTCGTCTGCCTGGTAAGTTGAATTTGATAAAATAAATATTTATTGTTGATTTGGAATACTGGATAACAATTCTGTTCAGTAGATTAATATCCATTTTAACTAGTTTATCTGAACCATTTAAGAAACCCTGCTGCTCGTTTGTTAAAGTACAATGATTGAGGAATAAGGTGATCATTTTTTGGGAGAAGTATGTGGGGAAATAGCCAGTACCAAAATAAAATCCACAATAGATCGTAGTTGCTGAGGTAGGTGGTGGTTAGCGTTGTGCAGTTTTCAAGAGCCTGCTAGTTGCTGGGAAAAAGCTGTTCTTAAATCTGGAGGTCATAGTTTTCAGGCCCCTGTGCTTTTTTTGCCTGATGGTAGTAGTGAGATGATAGGATGGACATGGTGGTATGTGTCGTTGGTGATATTAGCTGCCTTTTTTAAGGCAGTGCCTCCTGTTTATCTCTAAAGGGGTTGTCCCACTGCGGAGACCTAATCCGCGAGTTCGGAAGAGTGTGTGCAGATGAGGAACTCGAGTATCCAACTGCAAAGGAATAAGCAGAGACCCATTTCACTGAGTTTCATGATAAGTTTTGAGGGGGTGTTGGTTTAGTTTTGTTTAGAGATACAGCATGAAAACAAGCCCTTCAGCCATCTAAGTCGACGTCAACCATCGATCACCTATTCACATTAGGTCCGTTATCCCACTTTCTCATCCAATCCCTGCACATTAGGGACAATTTACAGAGACCAGTTAACTTACGAACCTGCATGTGCTTGGAATGCAGGAGGAAACCCATGTGGTCACAGGGAGAACGTGCAAACTCCAAGGGGATCAAATCCGTGTCTCTGGTGCTGTGAAGCAGCATCTCTACCAGTTGCGGCACTGTGTTGCCCATTTTTGTTGAGCTGTAGTCAATGAACAGCATCGTGAAGTAATTGTACTTATTGTCCAAATGGTCCAGTGCATTTTGGAGAGCCAGTGATATCTCATCCCTCATTGATCTGTTGTGGCAGTAGACAAATTACGAATGCAGGAGTCAATATGTGTTGTAACCAATTTCTCAATGCACTTCACCACCATGGACATCCGGTCAGTAGTCATTGAAACATGTCAACTTGCTCTTCTTTTGTGCCACTATTATGGATGTCTTTTTAAATCAGGTGGGGATCTCAGATCTTTTCGCCCATTTACATTAATCCCAGAGAGACACAAAAAGCTGCAGTAACTCAGAGGGACAGGCAGCATCTCTAGAGAGATCTGAAGAAGGTCTCGATCCGAAACGTCACCCATTCCTTCTCTCCAGAGAATCTGCCAGTTCCGCTGAGTTACTCCAGCTTTTTGTGTCTATCTTCGGTTTAAACCAGCATCTGCAGTTTCTTCTTACACAAATCCCATGATTAGTTAATATTCGTCAATATCTTTGGGTAGACACAAGGAACCACAGATGCTGATTTACACACAAAAAAACTCTCTTTGAACCATCTTTTACAGACTTTATCTTGCACTAAATGTTATACCCTTTATTCTGTATCTGTACACAATGGGTGGTTTGACTGTAATCATGTATAGTTTTTTTGATGACTGGATAACACGCAACAAAAAGCTTTGACAAAGCTCGGTACATATGACAATAATAAACTAATTTACACTAAACTAAAACGAGCAGATGGAAGACACCATAAAACGTTGATGACTTGGGAGACGCAGGGGTCCAAGACCCCTCGTCAAAAGTGGCAACATATTTTGATAGGATAACTTCTTGATTTTCGTAATATTCCAATAAAAGATTTATTTACTTTTACCAGTGTTCCTGTATACCCACACTGGTACTGCGCATAACTCATTGTTAACTTGTCTGACCTATATGTACTCCAAATCCACCTTACTTGATTATCTCTTAACTATTTGCTCAGTTCAAGGGCCATTATAAAAGGAAGAAGAAAAATACCATTATTACCAGCAAAATTTACGTCACGATTTGCTTTAATAGTGGTATTTTTCTTCTTCCTTTTATAATGGCCCTTGAACTGAGCAAATAGTTAAGAGATAATCAAGTAGGGTGGATTTGGAGTACATATAGGTCAGACAAGTTAACAATGAGTTATGCGCAGTACCAGTGTGGGTTTCAGTGCAGATATAAAAGCAGCTTGTGAGCCAAAAGTAAGTTCTGATTTTCTAAATCCTAAACCTTTATTTAATATTCTTGATTTAACTGTTACATTTTAACATGCTATCTTCAGAATTCAATTCAAAACCTTTCAAGCTCTTGTCCTGTTGATGAAAATGGCAGGAATTTGTGACGGCACGGTGGCTCAGCGGTAAAGTTGCTGCCTTACAGCGCCAGAGACCCGGGTTCAATCCTGACTTTGGGTGTTGTCAGTATGGAGATTGTACGTTCTCCCTGTGACTGCTTGGGTTTTCTTCAGGTGCTCTGGTTTCCTCCCACACTCCAAAGGCGTATAGGTTTGTAGGTTAATTGGCTTCGGTAAAAATTGTAAATTGTCACTCGTGTACAGGATAGTGCTGGTGTACGGGGACTGCAGGTCAACATGGACTCGGTGGGCCAAAGGGCCTGTTACCACACAGTATCTCTAAACTAAACTAGTGTAAATAATTGAAAATTGTGAATTAGCGACGGATATTTATCACTTAAAAAAATAATGTTATATTCCCTTGATTCTTGGATTGCATTTGAAGGTAACCTTTTTTAAATCTTGAATTTCTGTTGACTTTGCATTTACACATGTAACTTTTAAGTTTTTAATCTTGAGGAACTAACTGGCAGAGATGAATAAGCTTTGAGTTTGTTTGCACAAAATAAAGGAATAACTTAAAGAAATGCTTGCCATAGTGCAGGGGCCTCCAAGCTTTTCAGCATGAGGGCCACATTATATATTTGGCAAATGTTTGGGGGGGCATAGGAAAAAATAAAGAAACGTCAGTTTTATAAATATAATAGAGAGAGAGAGAGAGAGAGGCAGAGACAAAGAGGTGAGAGGGGGCAGAGAGAGAGGGGGGCAGGGGCAGTGACAGTGAGAGGGCAGAGACAGAGGGCGAGCAGAGAGAGAGAGAGAGAGAGAGAGCAGAGAGAGAGAGAGAGAGGGCAGAGAGAGAGAGGGGGGAGAGAGAGGGAGAGAGAAGAGAGGCAGAGGGAGGGAGAGCAGAGAGAGAGAGAGAGACAAAGAGGGCTGAGACAAAGAGGGCAGAGGCAGAGAGTGAGGGGGAGGGTAGAGGGAGAAGAGAGGGAGAGGGCAGAGAGAGAGATAGGGCAGTGAGACGGTTGCAGAGAGGAACGATCACACTTTATAAAGCGCCGCCGACCCATTCTGACCACCGCCGCCAAACAACCCCCCCCACCCCACATTGAACCCTTATTCACGGCGGCCCTGTGATGTCTCGGCTCTGATAATTCGAGGGACCTACCCGGTAACAACACTAAGAGCAGCTCCGGGCCGCCATGCACCCGACTCTAATCGACTCGACGCCTAACAGACACACGCTCTGTCCTGCGCTGAGCTTGCTGCGGGCCGGATAAAATCTAATGGCCATAGATGTGGCCACAGTTTGGAGACCTTTGCCATAGTGCAAACAGGTTGAAGTCCTTAATGACCATTATTTGTGAGTGAAATCTTTTGTTTTGCAACAATGTGGATATTTTCTTCTTCAATGTTTCCAGTGTTCCGGTCTTGGGGCTTCATTCTGCTACATGCTCTCATATTTAGTTGGTCGACCAATTGTTTATAAATATCTAACGGAGAAAGCAACAAAATGGTCACAACAGGTAACATTTTTTTTTTAACCTGTTTTTACTGGGAATTTACATGGAATGCAATGGATGAATGTGCTGTTTAAAACAATGTTTAAAAATGAAGCACAATTTTAGAGATGATGGAAGGATGCAGTTCCTAGCACTTAAGAAATTGTATTTCCCCAGTCGCATGTGCACCATCTGGTTAATCATCTTTACAAACAAAATGTATTTGTCCTTCTGCACCAAATTATTTTTGCTGCTCTACTTGGGCCGTCATTTTCCCACCAGTAGTTACAAAATTGCCAGCTAAAGAAACATTTTATTACATTAATGCGAATTTTGCCTGTCAAGTTAAACAGCAAAACACTCTGAGTCTGAAAATCAGAAACATAAAGAGAAGTCTTGAAATATAGATGAGATCTGAGGGCCAAGTGGAAAAACCTGGCCCTCACACTCATCTAAATCTTTGCTCTCTACCCCTTTCTCCTTAAACCTGTTTTTGATACCCATACCTTGGGGAAAAGTCTGACTCTCCAACCTTTCTGTGCATCTAAAATGTTATAAACCTCTATTAGGCCCCTCACTCTTGTTCACTCCAGGATAAAAGATCCAGCTCATTCATTCTCCCCACAACCCGAGTCTTCCAATGCCGGCAACATGGCAACTTACCTACGGATTCCCTCCACACCTCCTCTATCCCAATCACATGCCCCACCCCAGCATGGCACAGTGACCAGACCTACACTCCAAGAGTGAATCCACCTATGTATGGATAGCTGGAATATGAAGTACTAGCTATGGTTTTCTGTGTCATTTCCCCATAAATCTCCATCTTTCAAATATTGATTTATTTCCATGTTAATATCTCTAACGATCTGGCCTCCACCAGAGTTCAGTTTTTTTTCATGTTGTTGACCAGAAGGATTGACAATGGCAGGCTGGTAGATGCTGTCCACATGGACTTTTGACAAAGGTCCACCTGGTGACTGATCCAGTAGGTTAGATTGCATAGGATCCAGGGTGAGCTAGCCAACTGGATGCAAAATTGCCTTGGTTGGCATCTACATCCTAGATCAAGGGTTCCCAACCTGGGGTACATTTTAGTCTACCCAGGGGGTAAATTTGATGAGTCTGGATTGGTACATTTTTTTTTTTCTCATTGACTGACTGTGTTTGGTTCTGGTATACCACTGAGTATAAAGAAGTGCTTGACACAAAATGTAGTCGTCTGTTGCTGTCTGTACATTCTCACAATATTATTAATATATTTTCTATATATTATGTAACTAATAATATACTTGTCCCAAAATGAATGCAAGAGAAATACTCATGGCTGAAAGCAGTGGACTACAAATCATTTAAAATGCATCTAATTGGCAAATGCTTTTAATTCATTTTTGCAGGTCGACAAGCACAGGGATCATCTTATTAATTATATAATATTTTTAAGAATTACTCCTTTCCTGCCGAACTGGTTCATTAACATCACGAGTCCTGTAATAAATGTACCCCTGGGTGTCTTTTTCATTGGCACATTCTTAGGTAAGTGTTATTTATTGATTTTTTTGTTTTTGTCATAGCTTTCAATTGGTCCTACCTAGACAAGCAATGGAACTGGTAACATGTGTGGTAGGAGTAGCATACTTCCTCGACTGCCTGCTTTCCTATTAAATAAGATCATAGGTGGTCTTACCTTGTGTCAATTACCCCCATGTCTTTTGATTTCCTTAATATCCCAAATTCAAAAGAACTTGCTCTAGCATAGACTCAATATCTAAGCCTGCTCTCTTGGGTCGAGAATTCCAAAGATTCACATCCCTCTGGATGAAGGGGTTTCTTCTTGTATCAGTGCTGAATGGCTGACCCTTGGTTCAAGAAATCCCAGCCAAGAAAGTATCATCCTTGCAACCACCTTGTCAAACCCTATGAGAATTTTGTAAGTTTCAAATAGAACATGACTTTGAAAGTGGGGAATATAGGGCCAATCTGCTTAATCTCTTCTCACAGCCCCAACTTTCTAGTCTGGTGAATTGAGGGTGCACTCCCTCTATTGCAAGTACACTTGTATCTTATTCAGCACTTGGCATACAGAATTGAGAGCACTAATAGAATTGGCGCTAAAAGTTGTCATCGCATTATATATAGATGTGTTTTTGACAGCACCACTGTGCTGTGAACCTGGAGGGAACCAACTTGTGTGCCAATCTTCCTATTAGCTTTACAGCAGCAATGAAACTTAAATTCATTTAATTCTATTGTGTTTTGGTGAAGAATGAGCCACTGAAACAGAATGCAATAGATGCCTGTGGTATACTGGTGTTGGACAGGCTGGGGCAAACGGCGCAGTTATTCAGTGCCCAGACGTGAGGCTGGTGGGTGGCCACTGATGAATTTTTGTTAACGCAAGAAAATCTCTGGGCTGGGGAGAGCTGTGCAGCCAAGCAGAGAGGGGAAGGCTGCAACTTGCATCATATTCAACTGGAGGTGATGAGAGAGACCATGGGATCTGGGCAGCTTATAAACACATGAAACTTTTGCCGGTCATCCCCTGCAATGGCTTTCTCTTACCATTGTGCATTGTTTCACATTGAGCCAAAGGGGCAATGGGATCACCATTTTATTGCTGCCAGGTGGCAAGGGTTCCTGCTAATTACCTGACACAATAGCGCAGACACTTGAGTGAATGTTTTTTCAGATACATTTTGGTTTTCACACTAATGCATGTTAGGATTCCAGATTAGAAGTCTAAAACAAATTAATTCTCTGGCGTGCAGGATTTATTGTAATGTGGATCCATAAATACTGTTGAAATTTAAACAAATTGTTCTTTAGAAAACCATAACGACGATGGGAAAAATAATTTTAAAACTGCCAGATTAAATTCCATGTCTGTACGTGTGAGCAATAGATTTTATTTTTTAAATACTTTGGAATTAGGGAAGGGAAGAAGTTTTAGTGAGTAGAATCACAGATACCATCACAGGTTCCCAAAAAGTTTAATTCTTTTTCTCCCTCTATAAATGCGGACCATACAGGTCCGTCCCAGAGTACACAACATGAACAAATTGGAAATGTGGTATCGAACCTATCCCACCATGGCAGAAGATGCCTGCAGCCCCACCCAGTGACAAATCCATCCCACCAATCTCCCAAACACTCACTCGTATGTAAGGGCTATACATAGGTAGGGCACTTGGGTAAAGGACACCACCCTGCGAAACTGAATAGAGACTGGGCCTAATCTTAATCATGCCAAATGTTTAATGCACTCTTCAGTGGTTGATTAGTGATCAAGCATTGGAGTAATATTTTTTTTGTTGCTTGTCCAGGGATACTGACTTAATTACTGCACTCTTCTCCTTGCCCCGGTTGAGATTAGCGAACCCACCACAGACCTGGAGGCTTGGAAAGTCATGGTGTACTTATAATTCAAATAATATTTTCAAATACGCTTGTTTATCAGAGTTCTCATAATAAGAGACTAGACTAAGTGGGACCCGTTGGGCCCCATGTTCACATGGGGAGGGCTGGTCCCCAACGCAATATTCCACCTCCCCACCAATTCCAATATTGGTGACCAGTATTAGGGGGGGGGGGGCTTTCTGGAGTGCTAGTATGGGTGTTGTGGGCTGAAGGGACTGGTCTCCAGAGAGCTAGAATGGACATTGTGGGCCAAATGGATTTCTCAGGCTGGCAGCTCAGTCACTCGGGACTGGTGGGCTGGCAGCTCAGGGCTGGTGGGCTGGCAGTTCACTCACGGCTATTCCTTGAAATTCCATTTCACGCAGAGTGCAGGCCACCAAATTGGCAAACAACGCATTGCATTGTCATTAAGGGCTAACAAATCATTTATTGCAAGTACATTGCAGACTCACAGTTCAGTTGATTCACAGTTTAGAATCACAGTTGTGGACTCTCCCTCGCGATCTTCCAGAGGGACTGACTCGCGTCCAGGCATCCGGGGTTTTATAGTCCTATCCCTCTCCACCCCTGGAAGGGGCGTTACCTTCATCCTGGTGATTGACAGGCGAGAGGATCTCAAGGTTTTTTTAAACACTCATAACTTTTTTATTTTGCATCGATCGGAAAAATCCTCGGGGCTGCCTCAGCTTGAGTAAGTCTGCCAAAAATCATAGCGATATATGGCAGCGTTTATTCTAAAATCAATATACAACGCAGACAGAAAGTGGTCAAAATGAGACTTTTAGTTATATAGATATTATATACAATAGCCATTGAAGAGAATATTAAACTTTTTTTTCTGTTTCCCTTTAGGTGTAGCACCCCCATCATTTGTGGCTATCAAAGCTGGCACAACTCTTTACCAACTTACAACAGCAGGAGAAGCTGTCTCTTGGAATTCAGTCTTTGTCCTCATGTTCTTGGCAGTTGTCTCCCTCCTTCCAGTGTTTTTCCAGAAAAAACTGAAGCAAACGTTCTCTTAGCTGTGTTGCAATCTTACAACTCATAACTTGGATCAGAATTTATCTTTAAGTGGATGTCCACTAAGTGGGTTGTAGTAAAGAGTATATTTGAAATTTGGAATTTGATAGATCAGTCTTTTTTTTTTATGAAAATGCACATTTTAAAAATATGATAAATTCATTATTTATTCATAAAACCATCACCTTTCCTTGCTTTTACATCTTTGGCATTGTCTGAGATAATATAGTGAAGGTAGCTTGCTTTTATTATTAACATGGCTACATTATACAATAAAATTCTAAACTGAGTGAAGCACTTGCTAATATTGCAGGTCTATCCCAAATTCCCTTGTCCTTAGCCACAAACTAAAAGCAAAATACAATGGAGCAGAATTTTGGAAGTGTAGAATGAAAAGTGGAACAAATGCTGCGTTCACGTTTACCATTACATTCGGGGAAGAATCTCTAACTTTTTTTTCCTGTTTTGTGGTTCAATATTGTGGAAACATTTATGCAGGGTTTTTAAAAGGTTCTTTTTAAAAAGTGGCATACACCTTCAACAGTATTAAGAACTGCAATAAATTCTCATTCTTAATGTATTATTATTTGTATTATACATGTTTTTGGTCCTAAAACAATATCACATAGAATTTCCTGGTGCAAATCTTTATTGGAAAGGATGAAGTCAAGATTATTTATTGTTATTTCTGCATTCAGCCCCAATGTACTATCTTTTTTCTCCCAGGTATGGCTATACACTGTAAATGTTCACATATTGTATGATCCTACAGAATAAGTAAAAGTGCACTGTATACAACTGTACATTTCTTTAAAATGTATTATAATTTGTCTTCTGTACTGATAATTAAAAAAAATGCCCACTAGGTGGCACGTGACTCCAAAAATCCAATGTTATAAAGATTATAATGAGGTGAATTTCTAGTTCAAGCTTGTTTATTTGTGGGAGATGTGAAGCAAAAGCTTGTGGGTGAATGACAGGATACGTTTAAAAAGAGATTATCCTATCCAATAGCCTTTCTGCATACCTGTTTTTAAGTGATTTTTACATTAAATTCTGAATACCCGGTATTGTCTGCAGAGAGTCGCTATTTCCGCAAGCAGCTTTAAAATTCTTGATCAGAATGCAGCAAAAATTGTAAGTCTATACATTGCTTCCGTTCACCGGGCATCTCTTTCAAAAAGCTTGTCGAGTTCCGAGGTTCACTGGACACTTGCGATCGGTCAGCTAAGGCCTACTGGGTCTCCTGGTTGCAAACTGGGTAAACAAACAGCCTAGGAATACTCCCTGAACAATTGGGGCTAAAAAAATTCAAAGTTTAATTCCTAAATGTGTTCGCATAACTAGAGTACTAGATATGCTATTTTCTCTTTGTTTTCCAACCATAGGGTAAATTACAAGGATTTATATTTCTGATCACTCTGATCATTTTCTTTAACTTATCTAATGGAACTGTTTAGTTGAAACTACTAAATGTATATTGGTCTGCTGAAGTACATGTATTTATCCTTCCTTTCAGCACTCGTACTGATGGCATAACTATGAAGTAAAGAAGTGAATTATGTCAGAGCTATTGCATCCTGGTAACAAAAAAAGTTGATATCTTTTTGAGAACAAATTGAACAAATGTAATGTTTTACTTGCTAAATTGTGTGGTTCTTCTCCAGACACTGGAAGATAGTAACAAATTACAACTTAAAAACCAACTCGATAACACTAAAGTGTGCTATCATAGATAGTTGAGCAAGCAGGCTGAGGAATGGTTAGTGAGTTTTTTGAAAAAATAGTCTTTTTTTTATTTTTATTAAAATGAAAGCTGCCTCGGGTGTAGGAGCAGATTATGCCAGACATTGCAAACACACTTGAAAACGAGGTTCCTTCTCATAATCAAGAGGGAGGGACACAAACAATGCCAGTTTTATGCTTCACCTTATCAAAATGGTCCTTCCAGTTCTCGGTGCAAGCCTAGCTCGTCTGCACCAAATCCCTTGTTAATGGAACAAAGATCAGCTGTCAGTTGCCAAGGAATACAGAACTTGCTTTGATTCCTGAGGCCAGTTTCAATTAGTTGAGAGGCTCATCAGTTTGTGGGCTGCCATTGGATATAAAGGCGCAATCCTGCCTATGTACTGCAAGTAATTGATCTGAATACCTAGGCTCAACATATCTCCCAGGCCTGAATCCGTCTTATGGATTCAGCAAAAGACTCAACACAACACACAAGCAAAATCGAGGAGAGGGTAGCCTTGGATTTATTCAGGAAGCTTCTCATTTTCACTTCTCACCTTTTAATTAGATTTCAATTAGACCAATGTTTTGAGGAACAGTTCTATTCAACTGGAGAATAATTTTAGACATCTTCATATCATGCATAGACCATACTTAGTGGTGTTCCATTCAGCTGGTGTTATTTATGAGGGAGTATTTAGTTCGTAAATACCCTCAGTGAAGACGAAGCTGGCATTCCTTGAATGTTTTCACTAGGTGATGATTACCGCAAAACCTGATACACGTTTCCAACTGTCACCACGTAAGATAATTTTAACAAACAACTGTTAAAGAATATAAATAGCCCCCTCCAAAGATTTATCTCCTTAAATTCCATTGTTTCTATGGAGACATTGAAATCTAGGTATTTCTGTCACAACGTTGTTCCCCTGTCTCCTTCAGAAACATAACTTTTTTGTTAGCGCCATCAATTTGCTTTTTATTTTCCACAAAATCTATAAGAAAAACAATAGTAAAACAAAATAGGGGAAAAAAATTGTAATTTAGGGTAAAACAGTGTGCAGTGGTTAGTGCTGTTGCTTCACAGTTCCAGGGACTTGGGTTCATTCCTGACCTTGGCCGTTGTCTTTGGGGACTTGCATATTCTCTCTGTGACTGTATGGGTTTCCCCTGGGTACTGCAGATCCTCACATGTCCCAAGGATGTGCTGTATGAGTGTGATTATGTGTATGAAACTTGAGAGAAAATGATACAAGGATCCACAAAATGAGAAGGGAATGGGGCTGATGTGATTGCTGATGTGGAAGGATAGCTTTTCCCACATGGGCTAGATAGCATCTTCACATGACATAATAAGTAAATTACTATAAAACCTGTGCATTTCTACCTCTGCTGAACAGTTGAAAAAACCTAATTAAATCTCTTATTTCAATTGTATTTCATTATATTCAAGTAACCATAAGAAATAGATGCTGGTAGTTATAGATGTGTCCAGAATATTCAGTTTCAGGTGAAAACAAATGTATTGATATCTTGAGAAGAAAAAGAAAGTTAACCAAATAATCCTGGTACTCCACTATATTATGCAGGCTGGTTGAATTAAGTTTAATCCCTAGTCAATGTTGCATTGGCCAACGTCATCCAACATGCAAAGTCAAGACACTAGAAGCTTATTCACATATAGGGTTGTGAATCCGTGGAATTCTCTGCCTCAGAAGGCAGTGGAGGCCAATTCTCTGGATGCTTTCAATAGAGAGTTAGATAGAACTCTTAAAGATAGCAGAGTCGGGGGACATCGGGATTTAATAGGAACCTGAGGGGCAACTTTTTCACTCGGAGGGTGGTATTTAAGAGACACTTGGAAGGAAAGGTTTAGTGGGATACGAGTCAAATTTGGGCAAATGGGTGTTTGGACCCAAAACATCATCTGTCCACTCTCTCCACAAATGCCGCCTGAACGATTGAGTTCCTCCAGCACTTTGTGTTTTGCTCAAAGTTCCAGCATCCTGTTTCCACGTTATATGACCATTAAATGGGACTAGCATAGATGGGGCATCCTGGTTGGCATAGGCAGGTTGGGCTGAAGGATCTCTTTCTGTGCTGTATGTCTGTGACTCAATGAATTTTTCTGCAGTCTTGTGTGTCTATATTTTACTGCAATACTGAATAGGTGTCACATTGTCTGAGTCAAGAAATTTTGAAAGCTGTTTGTGGTGTTATATATGACACAATATTATTTGAGGATGAATCAATAAGACTAATCCCACTGATCTGACCAATAACAAAAGTTAAATTGATTGGTCATCTGTCTCAATACTTTTTCTGGAACTATGTGCCCTCAGAAGAACACTCGCATTGTAACACAATGACTTCATTTCAAGATGAGGATTTAATGCGCATGTAGTGCAAGCATGTGACAACAATAGTATGGTAGCATACAAACATGTGCATTACTTGGAAAAGAAGATCTACAGCTTTGCTTATCTACTTGCTAATAGAATTCCAATGAGATTAAATAATTTGTTACAATTAACACAAATTGACCTGTGATATAATACCAATTGTGTTTCATCATCAAAAGTCAATTCCTCCGTTCCTGGTCTGATAGCCCTCACCTATCACTCAGAATAATTCACTAATCAGAAAATATAGTTTTAAAGTTCCTTGTGGACAGGGTTACTGTAGGAGAAAACAGAATTGGGAGGATACAATGAATGTCAGACCTTTGTTCATTCAGTCACTTGTCCGAATTCGCACACATTTGTTTTTATATGATCTTCACCTGAAAGGTTAGTTAGGTTTATTTCTCTACAAACCGAATGCGGAACAAAATAAGATCTTCGAGCAGACAAACATTGTCTGATGTAGTGATGAGTGCCCCAATGTGAAATGGTCGAAATCAAAAGGGCAAAGATGGAGCGGTATGGAAGTCTAAGTTTGTACATTCTCCCTGTGACCGCATGGGTTTTATCCAGGTTCTCCAGTTTCATCACACATTCTAAAGAAGTGCAGGTTTGTAGGTTAATTTGCTTCTGTAAATTGCCCCAAATGTGTTGGATGTTCAAAGTGGGATAACATGGAACTAATGTGATCGGGTGATCAATGGTTGGTGTGGACATGGTGGGCTGATGGACATGTTTCCATTATATCTCTAAACTAAAGCAAACCTTAAATTGAAAAATGAGAAAACTAACACATTCTTAATTTTTGGGTAAAATTGTGAGATTTGATTCAATATAAGGAATTTTGCAATAATTATATTCTGAAAGCTCGATGTGATTGCTATTACTGGGTGGTGTCAGTGATACATGATTTGAGTGGAACAGGTCAGAGCTAATTGTATGTCCATTCTCTAGCTGCCTGCTAAAATCGAGCAACTGCAAGGTAATGACTAAGATCACGAGACTAGGAAATTCACTTGCAAAATTAATTGCTAAAGTAGAAATTATGCTAACATTGAAGTTTTTTTAGACCATTTGGGTGAAGGAGGGGAATGGAGGAATATAAGAACAAATAGTGCTTTTGGGGTAAAACATGTGTTTGCATGGATGGTAAATGGTAACTTGATCTAATTAACCAAATTGGCTTAATGAAAGTAATTTAACTATAATATTACAGATGCGTTTTTCTTACTAATTATGGTGTTGCAAATTGTTGCAATCTCCTCCAGCGACATCATTGTTTCACGGTGGGATTACACTCTCATTTCTATAAACAACTAGGGAAAATGCAAGAAATACTCATGCAGCAACTATGGAGAGAGAGAAACATGGTTAATGCTTCAGGTGAAGACCTTTCGTCAGAAACTTTAGATGAAAGGCCTTCGACCAGAAATGTCAATTATTTCTCTCTCACCAAAGATAGTCCAACATACTGCTTTTAAAGCATTTTATGTTATTTGATTTAAATTTCTTGGATCTGCCTTATTTTATTCACCACCTATCAGCCCATGGTTAAATGTTCAGCTTTGCAGCAGAGTAGATTGCTTCATTTTTTTCTGGCGCTGCAAGAGTATTTGCACCTCTGTATCTGTGCTGAGGATGAAAGAAAGACTCATTGTTGAAAATGGTTGGGCCTGGAAATCTATCCTGAAGAACTCTTGCTGTGATGTTATCAGATTTGAACAATTCACACTCAACAGCCACAGTCACTTTCTTTGTGCAAGGTTTAAGAAGGAACTGCAGATGCTGGAGAATCGAAGGTTACACAAAAAAGCTGGAGAAACTCAGCGGGTGCAGCAGCATCTATGGAGCGAAGGAAATAGGCAACGTTTCGGACTGAAACCCTTCTTCAGACTGATCGGGGCGGGGGTGGGCGGGGACAAGAAAGGAAAAAGGAGGAGGAGCCCGAAGGCTGGGGGATGGGAGGAGACAGCAGGGGGACTGAGGAAGGGGAGGAGACAGCAAGGACTAACAAAATTGGGAGAATTCGATGTTCATGCCCCCAGGATGCAGACTCCCCAAACGGAATATGAGGTGCTGTTCCTCCAATTTCCGGTGCTGCTCGCTGTGGCCATGGAGGAGACCCAGGACATAGAGGTCGGAGACGGAGTGGGAGGGGGAGTTGAAGTGCTGAGCCACTGGGAGGTCAGCTTGGTTATTGCGGACCGAGCGGAGGTGTTCAGCGAAACGATCGCCCAACCTCCGCTTGGTCTCACCGATATAGATCTGCTGACATCTAGAGCAGCGGATGCAATAGATGAGGTTGGAAGAGATGCAGGTAAACCTCTGTCGCACCTGGAATGATTGCTTTGGTCCTTGAACGGAGTCGAGGGGGGAACAGCACTGGAAATTGGAGGAACAGCACCTCCTATTCCGTTTGGGGAGTCTGCATCCTGGGGGCATGAACATCGACTTCTCCCAATTTTGTTAGTCCTTGCTGTCTCCTCCCCTTCCTCAGTCCCCCTACTGTCTCCTCCCATCCCCCAGCCTTCGGGCTCCTCCTCCTTTTTCCTTTCTTGTCCCGCCCACCCCCGCCCCCGATCAGTCTGAAGCAAAGATCCTAGAGGAGCTTTGGTCTGAAGAAGGGTTTCGGCCGAAACGTTGCCTATTTCCTTCGCTCCATAGATGCTGCTGCACCCGCTGAGTTTCTCAAGTTTTTTTGTGTAACCTTCTTTGTGCAAGGTATGGTTTTAACCATGGGAACAGTTATTCCTTGATGCCCTTTGACTTCAGTTTGCCACAGACTGCTTGAAACCACTCTGTTAAATTGCTATATTTGCCATCTCCGCAACATTGAATAAGCAACCAGTTGTAGTCATGGTTATTAAACCCCCTTTGACCTGTTCCACCCTCTCTCGGCATTGTATATCTTTCTTTGAGATTTCTCTATAGAGATTTGTTGATCATCTAATTCTGGCCTCTTGAGCATCTTCAGTGTTCATTTTTGCAGGATTGCCAGATGTGCTTCTGGTGCCCAGTCTGCATTCACAAATGTCCCCAAATTTCATTTCTTATCCACCCCTTTGATCAAACTCTTTGTCATCTGTTCTAATTTACCTTGATATGTTTCAGCGTCAAATTGTATTCAATAATGTTTTTGCTAACTGTCGTAGGATATTTTATTATGTTTAAAACTAAATATAATTGGTAGATATTGATTCAAAATAATGGGTGTAGCTGGGCTAACAATATCAAAATACATTCACATGTACACCCATCTCAATAAATCAGCAAAATATAAAAAAGAATGCCCGTTCCTTTGAGAACCTTGTCCTTTCACTCATAACTTTGGTCCATCATGCACAGAACACAATACTATACCCTGGAAGCTACATCATCTAATCCCGTTTTGCTTCAATATTCAACGCAAAATAGAAGCACAGTTTTTCCAGTTTTTTTTTTTACTGTCCGACAAATAAATTATTGTTGGCGAACAAATCCACTTTTACCAACTTTCCTCCAGCTGTGAAAAAGGCATACATTTGCGTTATATTTTCAAGTGAAGTTTGTATTTTCCATATAAGAAAAGTACTGTATTGAGATTGAGGAGGAGTGAGTAGGAGGGGAGGGAGTTGGAGAAATAGTGTAAGGAGGAGGGAATAGGATAGATAGTGTGAGGAAGAGGAGGGAGGAAGAGAGGCAGTGCTGTTCTCAGTGGCTGCCTTTGTGAGGCGGGGTCTCACTGCAGCTGAGTGGTGATGTTGCCCCTTTAAGGGGTGTCTGTAGCCCGGCATGCAGCGCTGTTCCGTGCTAGGCGTTGCAGTGCGAGCTGTGATGGAAGCATCGACCGCGAAGCCGGGTTGAGGAGCAGACTGTGCAAGCGGCCACGGGGATTCTCAGCCCAGCGGCGGCTGTTCGCTGCCGGCTGCCCAGCGCGCACCATGACTGCCAACACCGCCGGTTGCCGCTTTGCAGATTACTTCGCCATATCTGGGCTTGACGTGGAGACCGGATTGGAGCCGGACGAGCTCTCGGGTGAGTGTTTTTTTTTAATTCACAATGTCACCAGTCGCTTCTGTGATTGGAGCCGAGCAAAGCGCAAACTTTAAATCTCCCTGCCTCTTGGCTCATTGTACTAAAGATGTACGCGCAGGAACAATTTCACGAAGTAAATCGGAATCCGAGTGATTTATAAGTGTAAAAAGAATGATTCGGTAGGTATTTGGGTCCAAAAATACCAGCGTTGTTGCCATTCACTCTTGCAGGAAGTGATGATGTAGAGCTGCCTTTTGACAGTTCGCGCTCTGGAAATGGAGTTTGCTTTGTCCACTGTTTAATTGAATAACAGATTCTGAAATGTACAGCATCACTTTGGGTTTGATATTTCAAGTTCTATAGTGTTGAGCAAATCTTGCAATCATGCAAATATTCATTGCTGCATAACAATTTTACAGAAGTGCTGTTATTTGCGTTTTTAAATAGTGTGTACATAATTCACGTTTGCATTCCCATATCTGATAGAACATTTGACAAATACGTTGTGTTTAATTAACCAGCAGCACATAATTATGAATGTGTTAATTTGCAGGTTGATGTTTGCATGTGAAGATACAGACATGAAAACCACTGGTTTTCAATTTCCTCTTTGTATTAAATGTAATATTACCATTTGTAAGAGAACGACACGAATTCCGATGACATGTTTTAAGATACAATCTGCTTTTGTGAATGGAAGCAATTTGATCAAAGTCCTGCACGGTGTAAGTAAGTCGTGTTATTGCCGTTGGTGCGGCTTCACCGTCTCACGATGAATATGTTGGGTGTATATTTGCTTTCGATCGTTGTATTTGGTTTGTGGTATGCCCTGTCAATTTTTACCAGTTTATATCGTACATCATTTTATAATTCGTAGATTTTATAGGTAAATATTTTGAAGGGGTGTCGTTAAAATCCACCTACCATTACATGCATTCAACCTTCAATGCATCATTTTTCCAGGATTTTCTTCCACCACTTTGTCTTCAGTGAGCTAAAGGAACAATCTGCACTCTTTAAATTTCTGGTACTACTTTATAAATACTGTGGAGGTATACTATCTTCCCAATTAACTATTATTTTGTGGCAAAAAAATAGTTCTTGAACGGTTAAGTGCTGCAATTTTATCGGAAAGAGTGGTTTACAGATTGGCAATGCTTTAGTGTCTTCTGTATGTTCCGAAATGTCTTTTTTTAATAATTCCGGCTAAGTCGTGGCACAGTTAATGTGCAGTATTTTTTATATGATCAAGTTCTTGGAACTATTATTTATTTTTCACGGCGAATGACGTGCTCGCTGTACTTTTCGTTGATGGATTGTACGGTCTGGGTGATCTTATAAACAATGGAGAGTGCCTTTGGAAGGTTGTAGCGAGCAAAGATCCTATAGCGGTAGCGAGAGTGGACTTGAATCAACTGCTTTTAAATTGTCCTTGGGGTCCTTCCACATCAGTTCCTCTCAAGCGAGGCTCTAAAAGGATGATGTCATTGTAACTGAAACTCTCTACTGGAAAGGCAGCAACTGCTGTATGTTTCTCTGGGGAAGCTGCAGGACCAATCATACCAGGGGCATTGGTGTAAAGCGAATGCGGTTGCACACGGTATTCCAGAATACTAATGGCTAAATAATATTAATAATTTTATTTTAATGACACAGTTGCTCGATTGGAACTGGTTTTCATGCACTGTTTTATAATCAATGTGCATCGGAACATTTCAGGGCTGTCAGATACACCGGGTATGAAGCGGAACAATGAAATTCTTGCTGCAGCTTTACATGCACATTAAACGCTATCACAACAAATACAATAATCAAAGATGGACACAAAATGCTGGAGTAACTCAGCGGGACGGGCAGCATCTCCGGACAGAAGGAATGGATGAACGTTTTGGCTCGAGACCCTTCTTCAGATCGATCCGAAACGTCACCCATTCCTTCTCTCCAGAGATGCTGCCTGTCCCGCTGAGTTACTCCAGCAATTTGTGTCTATTTTCACTGTAAACCAGCATCTGCAGTTCCTTCCTGCACCATACAATAATCATTTGTTCTCGGTAAACCAGATGATGATAGTACAAAATTCTAAAGTACATAGAGCAACAATATTAGTGCAGTCTATAGTCGTTCAGTCCTGAGATAGGGTTAGGGTTATTTCCCTCGGAATGTCTATTCGCTTCGGACCATTTTATTATGTTTCAGGTTATTTTGGTACAAATTGTGGATGTAAATCTTATTCTTAAAATTAAACTCAAAATTCCACAAAGATTTTTATGGTTTAAGCTTCGGAATATTTTTGAATCTGAGGGAAAACTTTTGTCATTTGGTTTCAGATATTATAACTGCTGTTCCAGTTATTTAGAAGCGCATTTAAAGCATGGTATAATTTGTGATGAGCTCAAAACATAAAGTTGTAACTCATTGACAATTCTGCTATTTTAATAAATGCCACTGTTGGAGTATAAATTGGTGTACAGTACTTTATTAAAGGCATTAATTAGTCTTAATTAATTAGTCTTAAAGGCCTTCATAACAAGAGGATTTCAGTATAGGAGTAGAAAGGTTCTTCTGCAGTTGTATAGGGCTCTGGTAAAATCACATCTGGAGTATTGCGTACAGTTTTGGTCTCCTAATTTGAGGAAGGACATCCTTGTGATTAAGGCAGTGCAGCGTAGGTTCACAAGATTGATCCCTGGGATAGTGGGACTGTCATATGAGGGAAGATTGAAAAGTCTAGGCTTGTACTCACTGGAGCTTAGAAGGACGAGGGGGAATCTTATAGCAACTTATAAAAGGACTGGACAAGCTAGATGCAGGAAAAATGTTCCCAATGTTGGGTGAGTCCAGAACCAGGGGCCACAGTCTTAGAATAAAGAAGAGGCCATTTAAGACTGAGGTGAGAGAAAAACGTTTTCAACCAGAAAGTTGTGAATTTGTGGAATTCCCTGCAACAGAGGGCAGTGGAGGCCAAATCACTGAATGAATTTAAGAGATAGTTAGATAGAGCTCCAGGGGCTAGTGGAGTCAAGGGATATGGGGAGAAGGCAGGCACGGGTTATTGATTGGGGACGATCAGCCATAATCACAATGAATGGCGGTGCTGGCTCGAAGGGCCGAAGGGCCTCCTCCTGCACCTATTTTCTATGTTTCTATGTTAATTTAGAGGTAATACTTTGTCAATGGAGTTGGAGTACAGAAAGCAAGTACCTTCTAGGAATTAGCAGTGCAGAGGGCTGAACTAAAAATCCAGCAACCTGAATTCAAATTCCAATATGGTAGTTGGGGATTTTGATCTTGTCCAATAAATAAGGTAGATTAAAAAAAAAAAAACCTTTTATCATTTCAAACTCTTTTCACAATTTTCAGGTAAATCATGTACCAGTGTTGGGGCCGGCCCATTTGGAAGTGGCTGCAAAGTTGTGTATAGTTAAAAGGGGTAACCATGGAAGTCTTAGACTGCATATCGCACAAAATCATAGCATCAGGACAAAGATGGTGAAAGTTTTACATTTAGTCACCGGCAGTACAATGACAGGTGTCATCATTATTGTTAACAAGTGTGTAGGACAGAACTGCAGATGCTGGTTTAAACCGAAGATAGATACAAAATGCTGAAGTAACTTGATGGGACAGGCAACATCTCTGGAGAGAAGGAATGGGTGACGTTTTGGGTCGAGACCCTTCTTCAGATTGAAAGTCATGGGAAAGGGAAATGAGAGATGTAGACGATGATGATGCCGAGAGATAAAGAACAATGAATGAAAGATGTGCAAAAAAGAACAATATGAATATCCTCCAACTTCATCTATCCTATCCGTTGTTCAAGATGTTATCTCCTACATCGTCAGGACCAAATGTAGACTGGGCAATCATTTCACTGAACACCTTCACTCAGTCCGCCTGGACCTATCTGATCTCCCGGTTGCTAAACACTTTAATTCCCATTCCCACACTGACCTTTCTGTCCTGTCCTTCTGAGTTACTCCAGCATTTTGTGTCTATCATCTGTATATGTCATACTGTGCCCATATTTGCATTTGTAATAATTTATTTCCTCAGTTAAAGTACTGGCCTGTTTTGATTTGCTTTGGTTAAAACTCTATAAGAGTAAGAATCGCATGCTTAGAGAGATTGTGATCCACAGCCAGTAAAGCGAAGGTGTCCCCTCATTTCTGTAGATGCAAGATCCATCGTGTTTTTGTTTGACCTGAGAACGGACAGTGTTAGTAATCCTTTGTTCATATCTATTCCACATAGTCTTGGAGTTACACAACATGGAAACAAGCCCTCTGCCCAACCTATATGTACCAACCAAGTTGCCTTGCTGAGCTAAGTTTGGTTTTAGTTTGGTTAGAGATACAGCATGGAAATGGGGCCCACCGAGTCCGCGCCGATCAGCGATCACCTGTACACTAGACCTATCCTAAATACTAGGGACAATTTACAGAAGCTCTCTCTTCTCACCGTAAACCTCCAGCCCAGGGGTGGGGAACCTTTTCACGTTGGAATGCCGCATTAAGTTAACTGTAATCTAATCTGAGAGCTCAATCAATTCCATCTGTAGTTCTTTAGGAGCCTTGGAGACCAACTAGGTGAGGTTAAAATGCTAATTTGAGTGTGATGTCATGATTCTCAAAGTCAGTGAACCTTTCATTGTATTTTTTAATTAATAAGTCTATAACAGCTGTGTATTCTTCAAACCATTTGCATGAATCCTCCTGATCATCAATGACCGGGGGAAATGTTCACTCGAAATTTCATTTTGAAGAAGAGTTTTGAAAAAAGATGGCTTTTTTCGAAATGATTGGAGTTTGTTGCCACATATCATAAATAGACTTATTTTTACCTTGCAAAGAAACCTTCAAGTCATTTTGCTTTGAAATTATATCACACAGAAATGCAGTATTTCTATAGAAATCTTCTTTCAATAATTCACATTGCTGATTCTGTTCTTCACGAAATTTAACTATCTGTTCTCGCAAAGATAAACATTTTGCTAACATGTCCCTGCGATAGCCAACACAATTTACAATGATATGGCAAATCCACACTGAATGCCTCATCGTCCAACTCCAAAATAGACTCATGACTTACTAATGTTTTAATTGTGGTCGTCAGTCATGGAGGATTAATTCGGTGAATCTTCTTTTATTCTTTGGTATTTTAAATATGATTATTTTAAGATTAAAATAAAAATAATAAAAGACGAACAGAAAAACATTTATAAAAATAAAAGGATTTGTTCTACAAAATTTGGATTCATTCCAAAGGCCACACTTAATGGCCTAGAAGGCCGAATGCGGCCTTAAGGCTGCAGGTTCCCCACCCCTGCTCTAGCCTCTAGTTTTGGATTGCCCTACCGTGGGTTCAAGACTGTGACCATACAGGTCACTCTTCCACCTCCTTTGCTCCAGGAAAAAACAGGCTCAACATGTTGCCTTCTCTGTATAACAAGCCCACCTATGACGTGAATCTTTTCTGTATCCTCTCTAGCTTGAACACATCCTTCCGATAGCATGGGGACTAGAACTGTGTACAATAGCCCAGGTGTCTTACCAGCAAGTGGGAAAATGAATCGCAATGCTTTCAGGATATCAGGTGCCAGGTCTCCTTGGTGCTCATTTAATTTTCCCATTGCAATCTTTCATTATACCTGTCTAATTAGTCAATTGCTGCCATACAAATCCATTAAAAACCACCAGAAAAGGAAGAATGGCATACATTTAAAAGTAAAAATACCAATGAAAAAGGTATTTTTTCTTCAATATTTCCTTTTCTTCTTATCCCCAATCAGTTTAAAAGACAGGGAAATTACTTTCTCATTTCTAAATTAACTTTCGGTGGAAAACAGGAAACAGTGCAGGGGAAGCTGAAATATGGGGGAGGGAAGTCCTGAAATGGGAACTGATACTGGAAACTCTTTAAGAGGAATGGTTCAGCTTCGATATTATTACAAGTTGTCTGTAGTGACTTGATTTATGCTGAACATGGTTCAATTGCTGTGAATGGAATGCTATTTTAATAAGAATGATGAAAAACATTCCTTGGCTAAATGTGTTCTAATAGTTCCGCAACAAAGAGAAACTAAACTCAAAATAAAGAGAGTTGATTCTGGAATGAGTGTTGCCTCGCCCGGAGTTTTGAGTCTTTCTTTCCTCTCCCATGTGGCTTCAAGATTAGGCATTCAGTTGTAAACTTGGTTTTTTCCGCTCTCATGCAAGGTTGCTTTCCAAACATTTTAACAGAGCTGCAAAATATTAGTTTTCTGATATTTAATCATTCTATTTATTTTTTTTGGTTTTCTCTTGTTTTTCTTTCCTCTTGAAGTTCATTCAAAAATACTGAAGTTCTGATATTTTCAAGTGAACTTCATTTAGTAAGTCTAGTCTCTCTCAAAGATTGAAGCATATGCTGGTATTAGTAGTCTCTATATATTAAGGCAAGATATTTTGAAGCATTAAGAAATGCCGAACTGCTGATAACAAAATTATTTATGACTAGTAAGTGTGTCAGGGGTTATGGGGAGAAGGCAGGAGAATGGAGTTGAGCGGAAAGATAGATCAGCCATGATTGAATGGCAGAGTAGACTTGATGGGCCAAATTGCCTAATTCTGCTCTTGTCACTTATGAACATAAATAAGGTTATGAGCATTCGAGAAGGATTTGTGGTGCTGATGGATTTTGGTCAATATGTCTGAAATATACATAATGCTTTTTGATTATATTCCTTCTGCAAGGTGAAACTGGGTAGCATAAATAGCATCGACAGATCGCTTCCAGATAAGCTCAATGCGTTTGATGCATGCTTTGAAAGGGAGAACAATGACACACCAACATGAGCCTCTACAGCCCCTGACGTCCCTTTGTTCACTGTCCCTGAGATCAATGTCAAAGCGTCCTCAAGAGGGCGAATCCCTGCAAACATTCATCCCAGATAGTGAACCTGTGCAAACCAACTAGTTGGGATATTCAAAGACATCTTCAAACTCCTGCTTATGAGGTTCTTATCTGCTTTAAAAGGACATCCATCACATTGATACAATAATAAGAGCATGGTGACCCGCCTCAAATCATATTGTTTGGTAGCACTTGCATCCACCATAGTGAAGAATTGTCAAAGATCAGTTATAGTGTGAATCAAATCCTGCCTCAGAAATGACCTGGCTCTGCTCCAATTTGCTTATTGCTGCAACAGGCCAATAACTGATACCATCTCATTGGCTCTCCGCTTTGCTCTGGATCGTCGAAAGTACGTAATGCTGATGTTTGTTGACTGCAGTTCACCATTCAACACTATTATTCCTCTGAAACTCATCACCAATCTCCAAGGCCTGGTCCTCAGTGCCTTCCTTTCCAATTGGACCCTTGACTTCTAATCTTAATCAGTGCAGATTGGTAACAAGATCTCCATCACTGACCATCAACACGTGTACACCTCAAGGCTGCATACATAGACTACTCCTCTAATCGCTTTATGCCTCTAACTATGTGGCGAGGCACAGCTCAAATTCCATCAACAAATTCACCATTACCACTATTATCGGCCGAATTACCAGTGGCGAAGACTCGACTACAGGGGAGAGATGGTTTTTTCGGTGAAAGTAGTTTCTAAATTTGAAGAATAGGTGGAATGAATGGCATTCGGGTTTGTCTTCAGCATTTGTCTGTGGATATTAAATCTTTCTGTAATGATCACTGAAACGTGATGACAAAAGGTGACAACCTCCAACGATCAAACTCTTCTGGAAAGGTGGTAGAGCAGTGCCAGAGATCCGGGTTCCATCTAACCTCGGATGCTGTCTGTGCGGATGGGTACAATGAATGGGTATTGTATGTTGACGTTAAAATGAATGTGAAGACTTGGTGTCAACGGTGAGGGGTATATTAAGGCATAGTCTTTGCGCTTGAAGGTTAGATGTAGAGTGTTAGTCTGTATACATTTCAAGGCCATGCATTTTTAAGAGACTTTTACATAAAATCTTTTAGTTGAGGGTTTAAAGAATTCCCAAGATAAATTGAGCACAATGTCAATTTATTATTCTACACCTTACTGCTATATCTGTTTCACTCTACCTTTTTCACTGATCTACACACAACTTCCTGGTGTTGACCTGTAAACTCATTTCCTCCAATGCTAGCCAATCAGTTAGTTTGCTTCTGTGGTTTTGTTACTTGCTACTTTGAGATTAGAATTACCACCCCAAACTTGATTATCTGTACGTTTTCAGTGACAGCACCTTTTTAAAAACTGTTTCTCATCTCTGGTTACTAGAACACATTTTCTGAGAGATTCATGTAGAAATCATTGTTAGTTTCAAAGATGATATCTCTTTTGCTTATGAAATGACTGGATAATATGGATTTTATAACATGGATCTTAAAAACTACATAATAAAAAACAGCCTGTTGGAAGAACTCGGTGGGTCAGGCAGCATCTGTGGGTGGAAAGGAATGTTTGGCATCAGGGGTCAAAATGTTCATCCGTAGATGCTGCTTGACAAGGGGTACATTTGCTTTCAGAAGTAAACCTCGGGATATACAAGCTGATTATATTTCTATCATCAAAAATGGTATTCTCATAATTAACTCTAACAGGTGTGCAAACCTGAAGACTGTAGGTCTGCAAACACCATTGTTTATTTCTGGGAAAATCAATTCACCCCCAATTGGGCCAAATAATTTCATAGTATTAAACGTTTATAAATGTTGACACTCCTAGTTCTTGTCACCTGACATTACCTAGTCACTCTTCAAGTATGAGTGTAGCCATGAGTGCTGCTAGGCCATGTGACGATCTGAGCAAAGTGACCATATCCTCACAACTTCATTCATAATACAGTCATTGTAAACTGGATATTCTGCCTCCTTCCTTTTCTCAAAACAGAGGCATCAAAATTAAAGTTAGTAGATGTTGTACATAATGAACTGAGCCATTGTGTGAATCTAAAACTAATTTAGCAAATCCAAGTTTGCGCTTGGTTCTTTACTTCTCTCCCCCCCCCATATACTTGTTTTGGTTGCAACATTTTATATTCCCCCTGTGCCCAGATTCTGATCTCAAGCCTTCACAGTCTTATTTCTAATATTTTTTATTGCATTGCTAGCATTGAAGTATAACATTTACACAAATTATTTGATATTATTTGCACAACAAACAACTAAGAGAAACAATATGATTTAAGGTAACATAGTGACATTGGCTAGTATGCTTGGAGTTAGAAACCTGGGAGGGAGACAAAAACACGGTATCTCGCTCATCAAAGCATATGTGTATTTCCCAGGGGAACTGAAGATTTGTCTTTTCTCAATACATATGAATGACGAGAGAATTGCATATACGAATTTCTTAATTTAGCACAGGCTGGGGATGATGTATTTACCTCTCTTGGTCTGTTAGGATTAATTATTCAGGCAATAAGCTTAATTATTCTACTAATCCATTTTATTGATAAATTAGTATTAAATGTTAAATATTTTGTGAAGAGTGAAATATTCTAGCACGTTTTCTTGGCTACAAGAATATTTTTGCGAACATTAATGATTCAATTTACGTGGGTTACAAATTTATCTTAATAGAATTATTTTTTCAGCGGCGTTGAACAAGTTTTTTTTTTTATTTTATTTTTTTTAAAGTGTTCTTGGTACCTGTTTTGTGTGCAGGTATCACCTTGCTCAAACCAATGAGATAGGCTTTTAATTTTTTATGAATGTGTCGACTTGACTGCATGGATCAAAGATTACTGTGGGACAAATGGGCCTCATTTCATGAAGCATTGGCCCCAGTAATGGAAAGTTATTTGAGGGAGGGGTGGGCTTCACTTGAATAGAGCTGGGGCTAGTATCTACGTTGTAGATAAGAATCCAAATGGAATGGTTGGAGAAGATGTTTCTGGGTGAATGACAATGTAGATGATTAAAGATAAAACGCAAGTCATTATCAGAATGTGTCAGGATTGACATGGGTCATTACATGAATAGAAAAGGTTTAGAGAGATATGGGCTAAATGCGGTACGGTGGCACTAGCGTGGATGGGGCATCTTTCTCAGCAGGGGCAAGTTGGGCCAATGGGCCTGTTTCTTTGCTGTATGATTCTATGACTTATCAAAACCTTGCTATTTAATATATATATATTCACTTGTTCCATCATCCAAACTATTGAAGGAAACAGTGGTGGAGTAACACAGCAGATCAGGCAGCATCTCTCGAGAACATGAAGAGGTAACGTTTCGGGTTGAGGACATCCAAACTATTAATATAGACTGTCCACAGCTGGGGACATTGGTCTGATTCATTAGTCAAAACCTCAACCTGAAAATGACCATTTAATTCTTACTCTTTGGGTTTGTCTGTAAACCAATTCCTATCCATGTCAATATATTATCCCTTTTCTATGTGCCAGAACTTAATTATCTTTAATATCCCCGTGTGGCATGTAATATCCCCATGTGGCCTTATAAGATCAAAGGCACTACTTTTGCCCTTATCTATTTAGCTAATTACAACCTTAAGCAACTGAAACAGACATGTCAGAATAATTTCCTTTCCCAAGTCCATGTTGACTCAGTTGAACCCTAACATTTTCTATGTACACTGTTACAACTTAGTCAATCGAAAATTCTAGCCTTTGGATTCTAGTTGTTTTGTAGTTCCTTCCACAATCCCCCGCATCCCGCCCCCACCACTTTCTTAAATGGAGAGTTAACTCATCAATGTTTTTTGTTCCCCTGAAGCTAGATTTATTTCAGCTCCTCGTTCAATCCAAACAGTTTCTATCTTTTTCCATCAATGTCACCTAAGTATTTGTTATCTCTTTCTTTATTACTTGACATAATTTCTTTCAGTAACGAACACATGAACTTTGCTATCCTTTCCCTTTTTAGCTACCGGGTATTTAAAGGAGCTTTTCAGTTTCCTTTTCATAACCTGATCAGTTTCTCAACACACACAACAGTCTATTACTATTAGTAATAATAATTACTGTTAGTAACAAAAGAGGTCTTACTATTAGTAATAGTATATTCTATTCCAATGGTTGCACAAAAATAGTGCCCATTTGTTTTGACCTTTCGCCAGATGTGCCAGGGTGTGTATGACTGGGATTGCTGGATTTTTGTCTTCCCTGTTTCACCAAATTTGAGAGAACCAAACCTTAATTTTCTGACTATGGGGCGTGAGATACTGATCAACGTTTTGGCTACCTGGGGTGTTTGTGTATCCAACGAGTTGCCCTTGACAACAACAATGTGAAAGATATAATATCTCTCAACCACAAAGTTACTCAAATCAAAAGAGGGGAATTTTGTTACTCCCCAAAAGAAGATGGTGGGTGAACCATTGATCTGGGGGGTATGATTGGTCATTTATGGTGGTTGCTTCTCAAGAGATGATTGATTGGCGAGTTGATGATGTGAACTGTTGCGACTAAACCAGCGCTAAGCTCCTAAAGAAGGAAAGGTAGAAAGAAAAGAACATTCTGTCGTTGGATATTACATTATGACTGCACTCCCAACCTCGAAGGCATTTTACTGCAGATTAAGAAATGCAGTTTCTTTGTAATTTACTAAAACACTAGGCAGCACAGCCAGCAGTAACGACACCACTGACCTAATTGTAAACACAAGGGACAGGGGAGATTCCTGTCCTACATCTATTGATCCTGATTATGTGTTATTATGTACAGCTGTTTGAAGATCAGTTTAACGTTGAATCACCTACATTTTGGACACTTTAAATTTGGACAAACTGACAAGGAGGAATATTTGTAACCTTGTTGATTAATTAATTGGGAAGAGAAAACATTAATTTGACATTTAAAATGGTTCATCCGTTTAGATTTGGGAGCAATTTAGTTGAGAGAAGATACTGCGTGGAAACAGGCCCATTCAACCCACTGAGCCTGCGATGACCAGTGATCACCCGTACACTAGTTCTGTTCTATTCTATACACGAGGGACAATTTTACAGCAGCCAATTAACCTACAAACCTGACAATCTTTCAACTGTGGGAGGAAACTGGAGTAATTGTTGTGGCAGTTCTGGGTTTGCTTAGTTTTATTCTTGGAATTGAGCAGCATTTTAATTTTGTGCTGATCTTTCTGGGTTTTGTGTCTCATTCAATGAAATTATTCATGCTACAAATGCAGGAAAAAAAGACTCAACCACAATTCTTAAATCTCTTAAATCAAGGAAAGAAACAGCCAAGAAATCTGATGAATGCGCTTAAGGGACTTTTGTTACATTTCTGCCCGAAATTCTGAGTGTAAATGATCTGTGAGGAATCTTAATTTCCTCACTGCAGTTCTCTTGATTTTAGTTCTCATGAAGGTTTTATAAAGGTTTTTATTTGGTGATTTCTTGTATTTTAAGCAGAATTGCTTTTTTGCATAGTGACCACAGTGAAGTCAAAATACAAAGAAATGCAATTATGCAAATCCTGGAGTCACATGAGACTGCAGATTGTTGAAATGGAGCAAAAACAAACCATTGGAGAAACATTTCAAGTCCAGCAGCAATTGTTACGGGTCTCGACCCGAAACATCACCCATTCCTTCTCTCCAGAGATGCTGCCTGCCCCGCTGAGTTTAGGGCCTGTCCCACTTGGCCGTCATTTACGCGACAGGCTGGTAGTGACTGACACACGATGGTTGCGCGCGTCATCATCCGTCCGCACAGCCGCCTGGAGCGCGTGACGTCATTTGAAGATAGACACAAAATGCAGGAGTAACTCAGCGGGACTGGCAGCATCTCTGGAGAGAAGGAATGGATGATGTTTCGGGTCGAGACTTCTTCAGTCTGAAGAAGGGTCTCGACCCGAAACATCACCCATTGCTTCTCTCCAGAGATGCTGCCGGTCCCGCTGAGTTTCTCCAGCATTTTGTGTCTATCTCCAATTGTCTTGGCCCCGCTCTGGGAGTAGGAGTGGGGGCGGATCCGGATCCGCAACGGCTGTGAGCCCCAGGTCGAGCTCGGCGATCGTTTGCCTGCTAGAATATACTAGACCAAGTGGTTGCGCCGCGCCAGGGTCTTGGGTCTGTCCCACTTTGGCCGTCAGTTACGCGACAGGCCGGTGGCACGCGAAGATTTTGTGCAGGATGAAGTCCACACTCCTCCACACCACTCCATGCGCCTGTCCAGCGCTACCCACACGCTACCCACACGCTAGCAGGTCGCGTAAATGGCACGCGAATGACGGCCAAGTGGGACTGGCCCTTTACTCCAGCATTTTGTGTCTATCAACTGTTATGGCTTATTCATTTGTGATCAAAGCAGCAGTATTTGGACTGAAAAATTATTATTTTTGAGAAAAATGAATTAATTTTGGCACGTTTCATAATCTGTTCAAATGCCTCATCATTCATGTACCAATGAAGTATCATCTGTGCTTTCATGTGGAAATGTAACAATAAATTTGCACACAAAGCACATAAATAGCTGTGTAATCACAGCCAGATAATCTGTTTAGTAATCTCGTTGTCACCTTCCCCCCCCCACCAGCTAACTACACTTCTACACTTCCTTGATTATTATCTGCTTGATCAGTCATTTTCACTTCCTACCCTTTCATATTTCTAGCCTCCCTCTCCCCTGAATCTCAGTCTGAAGAAGGGTTTCGACCCAAAATATCACCTGTTCCTTATCTCCAGAGATGCTGTCCCACTGAGTTACTGCAGTATTTTGCGTCTATAATCTGTTTGGGAATATTGATTGCAGACAAAATATTTGACAGAACTCTCTGGTTAATCACTCTATTTGAAATGGTGTGAAGGATTTGACCTCGATTTTAATGCACTAAATAGATGCGTTAGATGGGCTACAGCAGCAAGTGAAACCTCCTGTTGTGAGACTGCAAATTTCATTTCGACACTTTGCAGATATGGGCCACCTTGGAGTTAGGCCTGAGGTTAGAGTTGGAGGAAGGCAGGTGGCCAAGAGTTGAGAGTATTTAATTGTCAAATGTACTGACAATGGAACAATGACATTCTTATACCCAATACCCAAAGATAACATTAAAACAAAAATCAATAAATTAATAATACCAATACTAGCGCAAAAAAGCCCAAAGTCCTTATATCAAAGACAGTCCATAGTTAAAAGTCCAATTCATATTCATGGTTGCTGAGAAGAAATTATTCTTGAATTTGAAGTGAAATGGCATTGTAGAAAGGCCAAAGTAGATCATGTGATCTTTTTCTGTGATGAGTGAGTTTTGAAGTAGACTGTTATTTTTGGTAGACGGGTCACTGGAATCTTGGGTCAAAAATGGTCCCAATTTACTGTAATTCAATGGGGAAAATGTGAAGCTTAACCTGGGGTTGAAGTGAGGTTGCTGCTTTAATGGAAGGTTCAGAGTAGATTTTGGATGGTCCCCTCTTTACCAGGAGATTTCTACTGTTTGCAGAGCTGCTAAATGGTTTAAATCTTAGAAGGGAATTGAAGAAGGGTTTCGACCCAGAACGTTGCCTATTTAATTCGCCCCATAGATGCTGCCTCACCCGCTGAGTTTCGCCAGCATTTTTGTCTACCTTAAATCTTAGCTAAATGGCTTGGATTGAGCTGGATGTCTTGGATAGTCTTCTTATGGAGTCCACATCACAAGATTAGAAATTGTTCAGCCAGAGCAAAACACACTTCTCAGCATCTGCATGCAATGGATTCTTGTGCCTCTTGTACATAACCATATAAACCATATAACAATTACAGCACGGAAACAGGCCATCTCGGCCCTACAAGTCCGTGCCGAACATCTTTTTTCCCTTAGTCCCACCTGCCTGCACTCATACCATAACCCTCCATTCCCTTCTCATCCATATGCCTATCCAATTTATTTTTAAATGATACCAACGAACCTGCCTCCACCACTTCCACTGGAAGCTCATTCCACACCGCTACCACTCTCTGAGTAAAGAAGTTCCCCCTCATATTACCCCTAAACTTCTGTCCCTTAATTCTCAAGTCATGTCCTCTTGTTTGAATCTTCCCTATTCTCAAAGGGAAAAGCTTGTCCACATCAACTCTGTCTATCCCTCTCATCATTTTAAAGACCTCTATCAAGTCCCCCCTTAACCTTCTGCGCTCCAGAGAATAAAGACCTAACTTATTCAACCTTTCTCTGTAACTTAGTTGTTGAAACCCAGGCAATATTCTAGTAAATCTCCTCTGTACTCTCTCTATTTTGTTGACATCCTTCCTATAATTGGGCGACCAAAATTGTACACCATACTCCAGATTTGGTCTCACCAATGCCTTGTACAATTTTAACATTACATCCCAGCTTCTATACTCAATACTCTGATTTATAAAGGCTAGCATACCAAAAGCTTTCTTTACCACCCTATCTATATGAGATTCCACCTTCAAGGAACTATGCACGGTTATACCCAGATCCCTCTGTTCAACTGTATTCTTCAATTCCCTACCATTTACCATGTACGTCCTATTTTGATTTGTCCTGCCAAGGTGCAGCACCTCACATTTATCAGCATTAAACTCCATCTGCCATCTTTCAGCCCATTTTTCCAAATGGCCTAAATCACTCTGTAGACTTTGGAAATCCAACGAACCTGCCTCCACCACTTCCACTGGAAGCTCATTCCACACCGCTACCACTCTCTGAGTAAAGAAGTTCCCCCTCATGTTACCCCTAAACTTCTGTCCCTTAATTGCGATATGCGATATGCCATTTATTGTCACTATACATGTACAGTGAAACTGAAAGCTGCTCGTACTCAGTGCATACATACAATTTAGCACAAAAAACAAGAAACAGAAAAAACAAAAAAAAGAAGGGAGATGGGGGGGGGGGGGGGGGGGGAATAGGTGCACAAATTCTGCGGCGCTACATACATATATACATATATACAGATGGAAGTCCGTGTTGGGCGGTGTAGTCAGTGCATGTGTGAATTTGAATTTATAGTAGATATAATTCTCGGAAAGCAACTATTCCTGAGTCTGTTTGTCCTGGATTTGATGCACCTATAGCGCCTTCCAGAGGGCAGCAGGTCGAACAGTCCAAACGCAGGATGGGAGCTGTCTTTGATGATCTTCTTTGCCCTGCTAAGGCAGCGGGAGTCTGAATTCTGAAGTCATGTCCTCTTGTTTGAATCGTAGTGGTGGAAAGATTGGTGGAAACGGGGCCGCGACGTGAATGCTTTTTCCTTGACCCCTCTTGAATGGTTAAATGCTTTCTTTACTATCAGGTGTACCAAGGCACAGCAAAATACTTTTGTAACAGATCAGCAAGACTATCACCATACATAAGCACCATCCCCCAGTTCGTATAGAACAGGCCACTGAGCCCATATGCAAGAGGTACCACTTTAATTCCTCTTGCAGCTGGCCACATAGGCTCATTGCAGCCATGGCCTTCAGTACAGTCGGCGATCGGTGGGCTGGAAGACCGGCTGGCAGTGCGCGGCGGGCTGGGAGGGCACTATCACTATGTTACCTGGCGTCACTTTGCAGCCAGTGATAGTATTCGCACCATGCCACATCCGAATGATTATTCTGGGACTCAAATTTGTCTTTGCATTGTCTCTTGGAATCCTTGATGGCTTTGCGAAGATCATAGCTTGCTTTCCCTCGGATTGTTTGACATGTCTGCAGTGGGCCTGACCATCACCTGTGAATGTACCTTGCAGTTCATCCATAGTTTCTCAGTGGGGAACACTCGGATTGGCTTTGTCGGCACACACTCCTCTACTTACATGCTGATGAAGTCAGTCATGGCAGTGGTGTACTCATTCAGGTTGGCTGCAGAATCCTGAATGTTGACCAGTCCACTAACTCAAAGATTAGATACACTAAGAGTTGGCCGGCAGACCAGCTCACAATATTTTTAAAATATACTAGACCAAGTGCAGACCCGTTGGGTCTGTTCCCCCAACGTGCGGTTGTGGGGGGGGAGGCGGCATGCAGCGTCACACACACTAACTATCTCTCCCCCCCGCACTCGCGCTAATTACCCCCCCTTGATATTATATTAATATTATTAATTTGCTCCTTTTACCCCAAAACCATCCTATCTACTGACGCATAGCCCCCAACTTGCAGTCTCATCTAGAGAGGAGGGGGGGGGGGTAAAGAGTGAGGGCAGAGAGAGAGGGGGCAGAGACACAGAGGGAGGGGCAAGAGGGAGAGGGGGTGGCGAGGAGGAGAAGAGGGAGGGTAGGTGAGAGGGGAAAGGTGGGGGTGGAGGGGAGGAGAGAGAAAGGGTGAGAGTGAGGGGGGGGAGAGTTGAGGGGGGAGAGGTGAGGGGAGAGGTGGGGAGGGTGGAGGGAAGGGGGTAGGGGTGTGTGGAGGGGACGGGGGTCTAGGGGAGGGACGGTGGGGGGGGAGAGGATGGGGAGGGGGGGGGAGAGAGAGAAGATGGGGGGAGAGGAGGGGGGGGGAGGAGAGGGGGGGAAAGAGGAGAGGGGGGGGAAAGAGAAGAGAGAGGGGGGAGAGGGAGGGGGGGGGGAGTTGGAGGAGAGGTGGGGGGGAAGAGGAGAGGTGGGGGGAAGAGAGAGAGGGGGGAGGGAGAGGAGAGGGGGGGGGGGAGGGGAGGGGGGGGGGAGAGAGTGCCTTTTTATTTCAAACCAAACCCCCACAAACAACCATTTGCAGGCAGTGCTTTTTTACTTTAACCATATTTTCATTTTCAAACCACATTAAGGGTACTTACTCACAGTTGTGTGGACATGTGTTCAGTGTTATTCACAGCTCAGAGAAACGTGACCCTCTGCCTTCCTCCAGCTTGCAGACTAATTGAGGCACACCACTTCCTGAGTTGGATGATCAGCCATGATCATTTTAAATGGCGGTGCAGGCTCGAAGGGCCGAATGGCCTACTCCTGCACCTAATTTCTATGTTTCTATGTTTCTATGTTTTATAGTTCATCCCCCCCTGCCGCCAGCGGGGGCAGCAGAGAGAATGGGGAATTTTGTAAAATCATTAATATCTCTGTCATTATTCATCGACTGGAAAAATCCTCGGCACACATGCGGCGGAGGGGGGTTCTGAGCGAGGTGGCCAAAAATGACGGCCGTAGGTGGCGGCGTTCTCTCGGAAATCGCAGCACAGATAGCCAAAACCGGTCAAGAACAGACTTTTAGGTATATACTAGACCAAGTGCAGAGGGTCTGCTCCCACAATGGTGTGATCCCCCAACCCAATATTCCACCATGCACCCGTCTCCTCCAACGGAACTGAACCCGTTCACAAATGTAAGATTCCAGCACTCCCCTGCCTCCCTCAGCAGTGGATTGAAAAAAAATTCCAATTGCACCTACCCTGCCTGCTGCAGCAGTTCCAACTGCAATACCAATTGGCCCTCCCCCTCCTGTTGAAGCACTTGCTGTGATATCCCATTGAGGTGAAAAGTTCAGTGTTCCTGTCTTGCAACTTTGTTTTGAAGTGTGTTGGAAGCTGATAGGAAGGAGTGTATTGGGCATTGTGACATCACACGATGGAAACGAATCAAAAGAAAGAAAGGCAGCCGGACGGACGGACGGCAGGAGGCAGCCACAGACTTTTATATAATAACTAGACCAAGTGCAGACCCGTTGGGTCTGCTCCCCCAATGGTGTGATCCCCCAACCCAATATTCCACCATGCAGCCATCTCCTCCAACGGAACTGAAGCGGTTCCCAAATGTAAGATTCCAGCACTCCCCTGCCTCCCTCAGCAGTGGATTTAAAAAAAAGTCCAATTGCACCTACCCTGCCTGCTGCATCAGTTCCAATACCAATTGCCCCCCCCCCCCCACCCTCCTGTTGAAGCACTTGCTGTGATATCCCATTGAGGTGAAAGGTTCAGAGTGTTTCTGTCTTGCAACTTTGTTTTGAAGTGTGTTGGAAGCTGATAGGAAGGAGCAGCCGTCAACGAATCAAGACAGAAAGGCAGCTGGACGGAAGGCGGCAGCCACAGACTTTTAATATATAACTAGACCAAGTGCAGACCCGTTGGGTCTGTTCCCCCAATGGTGTGATCCCCCAACCCAATATTCCACCATGCAGCCGCCTCCTCCCAACAGAACTGAAGCCGTTCCCAAATGTAATATTCCAGCACTCCCCTGCCTCCCTCAGCAGTGGATTAAAAAAAAATCCAATTGCACCTTCCCTGCCTGCTGCAGCAGTGAAAAGTTCAGAGTGTTCCTGTCTTGCAACTTTGTTTTGAAGTGTGTTGGAAGCTGATAGGAAGGAGCAGCCATCCATGTAAATGGATCCATTCCGAATGGACATCTGCGAGTATTGGGCATTGTGACATCACACGATGGAACGAATCAAAAGGCAGAAAGGCAGCCGGCAGCCGGACGGCAGGCGGCAGCCACAGAGTTTTATATAATAACTAGACCAAGGGCAGACCCGTTGGGTCTGCTCCCCCAACGCAGCCGTTCCCTACCCATAGGCCCCACGGGAGACGTGGTCCTCAAACTCAAGCGGCTCAGGAATGAGCAGTGCGGCTGGTTTTAAATGGCGTCTTTGAGGCGAGATGCGTGTGCCAGCAGCCGTTATGGTCGCTGGCCAGCAGGAGGCGACAAAATGAGTGAGTGGGGGGGGGGGAGGGGGAGAAGGATTTAATGAAAAATGTGGACATAAACTGTTGTCCATGGATAGTTGGAATGATAAGTGAAATGTCTACCCAAATGGCTGCTTCTATGGGTGAGAAGCCAGTTTATTTTTGAAATATTGGGGGGTGGGGGGGGGGGGGGGGGGGGGTTTTCCCTAGGGGGAAGGGGGGGGGGGGGGGGGGGGGGGGGGGGGGGGGGGGGGGGGGAGGAGGAGGATTTGATTAAACGTGTACTTAAACACGACGAAATGTAATGAGGAGCGGATACTTAGAAAGAAAAGTGAAATCTCTACCGAAATGGAAAAGATCTCGGCGATTGTGCGTCTGGATTCGGCGTGGCAAGGAATCAAAGGAAGAAATGCAGCCGGCAGCCGTACATGTAAATGGATCCATTCCGATTGGACATCTGCGAGCATCGGCCATTCCGATTGGACGTCTGCGAGCATCGGGCATTGTGACATCGCACGGCGGGAACGAATCGAAAGGCAGGAAGGGCGCCGGACGGCAGTCGGTCGGATGGCACGAGAGTTTTATATATTAATAGATAGATAGATAGATAAATAGATACATAGAAGATAGATTAACATGTTCAGTTTTCGTTTTCCTAGTGGCTGAGGTAAATTGGAGATTTTACTGTCATGATGGTCCAAATAAATCTAACCATCCCAATCAAATCTTACCCATCCTCCCACCTTTTCCCTCTCTACTCTGCAATGTTCTTTAACCAGATCTTAATAATTCACGTTACATCTGGTTCCGCACAACATGTTCTCATTTGTTATGAAGATAGTTTATATATTTGTGCAGATTTTAAGCCATTTCATTTTGTTTTTCCACTCACTTTATTCTTGTGCATAGTTTTTGTATTCCTATAATATAACATTTTTAGTCATGGCCTTGCTTTTCCTGTTTATTATTTTATTATATTTGAGGGTTTTTTGGGGGGGGGGTTTATGTCCTTGTCTTCTTCTTGCTATTTTCAATCCTTTCCCAACCTCCGTGTGTATTCTTTCTGCTGAAACATTGTTCCCATCAACAAAGTTTCCTTGTTTATTTCAATGACTGTTTTGGTACGTTTCCCACATTTACCCATGAATGAATCTGCTTGAACTGTTTAGGAAGGAACTGCAGATACTGGTTTACACCGAATATAGACCCAAAATGCTGGATTAACTCAGCAGGACAGGCAGCATCTCTGGATAGAAGGAATGGGTGGTTTTGGGTCGAGACCCTTCTTCAGTCCTTCTGCTTGATCTGTTGACGTCTCGATCAGTTTGAACACCGTTTAGGCAGCAGCCTGGGTATTAGTACTCCCGAGATGCTGATTTTAAATTTGTTTTTTAATTCCTGCAGTAGGTCCTCGCTGTCTATATCTACCTGTGCCTTTTGGTGCAGCGAGACAAACCACCTAATTCTTTTTTGTTCCTCATGGTGTCCCTTTGGCTGGCACTCATTTGGCAACTAATACTTCAATGGCTTGTTAACTATAGAATTATCGATCGCTTGAATTTCTGTTCCACTTACCCATTCCTTATTGTCCACAGCTGCCCGTCTCTTGATTTGTATTATAGTTATCCTCTCCTTATTCTTGCCTTAGTGCTTTATTTAGGTGTTGTATAGGAGCCAATACTGTGAGTCTTCTTTCTTAACTTATGAAGTTCCAAATACCTGGCACCCTGACAATCTCAGTCTCCCCGATGAAACTGAGCTTTTCTCTGGAATGTGACTACGATTTAGATGAACTTACAAAGAAATGACAACTCCTCCCTTATTAGCCTCTCTTATTCTCTTCCATCCAATATTTTCGTTGTCAGAATGGAGTGGGGGAAAAAAGCAACTCAATGGGTCAGGCAATACCTGTAGAGGAAATGGACAGACATTCTTTCAGGTTGGAACCCTTCTTCAGAATAATTGGAGTAGAGGCCGTAAAGATGGAAAGAGAGGGGCTGGTGGTGTGGGAGAGGCAAAGCCTGACAAGTGGATGCAATTGAGCGGTGGCGTTGTGGGGGAAGGAACTGGCAGGTGGGTGAAGTAACCGACAAAGGCTAAAGGCGAAAAGGATATGAAAGGGTGTCAAAAACGGAAAGAAGAGGAGTGAAATGTAAATGTGTGTGTGTACTGAGGTTGGGGTTGGCAGAGTGGGGTGTTACTTGAAATACCATTAGGTTGGAAGCTACCCAAGTGGAATACGAGTTGCTGGTCCTCCAGTTTGCATCTGGCCTCTCTGGCAACAGAGGTGCCCTCGACACAAAGCTTGGAATGGGAAGAGGAACTCCAGATCAGTGATATGAACATTGAATTCTCCAATTTCAAATAAAATCAACCCAGCCGCACCTTAGTGAGCACCTGTTTCTCACACAATTATCCCCCACCCAAGCCACCCTGCTCCTATCTCATCCACCCCTGAATCCCATATATCATTTTATCTCCCACTTTCCCCTCCCTCTGGCTTTTCATTTTTACTCTTCCTCTTCATTCCTTATCTGACAAAACTTTTGTCTTCTTTCAACCTCTAGCCTTCATAGCTTACTCCACCCATCTGCCAATCATTTACCTTGTCTGTATCCTCCCCTTCACTTGCTAGGCTTTAACTTGCCCCCCCATATCCTCTTTTTCCAGCTTTCTCTCCCCCCCATCCCCCCCCCCCCCCCCCCCCCCCCCCCCCCCGCCCCGACCCCATTCACCATTCAGCCTGAAGAATGATCCCCCACCTGCACCATTCAGTCCCTCCAAAATTTTGTTTATGCTTAAGATTCCAGCATCTGCAGCTTCATGTGTCTACAGGTGTGTATTCTTGTCTGTATTTGAACTGGAGGCTGGGGCGGCTCTTTGCAAATATGCAGAATGCTCGTGTCATTGGAATTCAGTTTGTAATTTGATGTGGTGGAACAAATATGCACAAAGCATGTTGGAAATTGCCAACGTTTAACAGCGAGTGCTTGTACCAGTTTGTTGCATTTTTATATTTTTAGAGAAATGTGACTTGTTTTGGAGTGGTGATTTATGAAAGGATATTTGTTCCAGATGTTCTGGTACTTGGCAGTTATCAATCTTCAAATGACTATTTGATCACGGAGTGACCTCAATTTTATTGAACAAACATTATTTACCCCCAAATTATTGATATTCACATAAAAAAAAAAAAATATGGGTATAATTGTTTCATTTGCACTTTGTATTTCATATCCCTGCAATAGTTTCTCAATGTATACAGCAAACACATGTTACTATGGACCTCTTTATAAAGGTTTTTGGTTATAGCAGACAAACTTCACCGCCGCTTCCAGGCTGGAGCTACCGACCTTCACTGGGTTACTGATGCCTGCCCACACCGCCATCCCGGCTACTTCCAGTCCGGACCTTCTGCCGCCACCACCAGCCCACACAACTTCCTCGGTTGCTTCCAGGCGACGCCTGTCACCACCATCGACCCTCGCTACACTCCGGCCGCCCATGGGCTGTGACCACTAACACCGCATGATCCGTGCCACTCTCCCGGCTGCCACCAGGCCAAGGGCGTCAAGTCACCTGGTTTCCAGGTTCAGTACCTGGCCAAGTGTCTGAAGTGTCCCGACCCAAAATGTCAACTATCCATGTTCTAGAGATTCTGCCTGACCTGCAGAGTTACTCCTCATGTCCTTTTGTGTATTTGAAGTTCTTTGTTTCTGCTACTTATACAATGATGCTCTCTTACTTGGTAATCCCTTACTTGGTCGGCAATAACGGACACCATTTTTCTCCCCTCTTCCCCACCACCTCCCTCCCCCCTGGTCTGTCATATTGAGGATTTGCTATATTCTGATTTAGGAGAACAGCCATGAGTAATGCATTTTTTATAACTGACTGTTCAATAATCTGAGGCAAGGCTGGTTTAGCGTATGTAAGTTTTGCGAATGTAATATCATGAAAACAACACTGCTGGGAAAATGCGGAAATTAATTGTTGTCCTAACCTGACTAAACCTGTTTTCTCTTTGCAGTTTTTCAGTGTACTTGTTATTCAGTGTAGTTTTTGAATTCTAATCTAATAGTGTGCATTTCTACACAATTGGGTTGCCAAGTTATCTTTTGAATCAGGCCAAGCTACAGTTCAGCTTTGAGTTCAGCAGATTTGGGTCAATGTGATATGGCAGGAGACGTACTAAATATAAAACTAAGACTGCCTGTGGGTTGAATGACATAATTTCTTGACTGAGTGGGAGAGCAGTTCCAATGTTAATTCAACTTTGTTTTCAATTGTAATTAAGAGATCCTTGCAGAATTTCTACTTTTATGCCGATTGAAAATAAAATGCTCTTTTTGATATGTTTGTTTTGTTGCTTACCCATTTGAGTGACAATAGGTGCAGGAGTAGGCCATTCGGCCCTTTGAGCCAGCACCGCCATTCAATGTGATCATGGCTGATCATCCCCAATCAGTATCCCGTTTCTGCCTTCTCCCCATATCCCCTGACTCTGCTATCTTTAAGAGCCCTATCTAGCTCTTTCTTGAAAGTATCCAGAGAACCGGCCTCCACCACCCTCTGAGGCAGAGAATTCCAAAGACTCGCAACTCTCTGTGAGAAAAAGTATTTCCTCGTCTCTGTTCTAAATGGCATATCCCTTATTCTTAAACTGTGGCCCCTGAGTCTGGACTCCCCCAACATCGGGAACATGTTTCCTGGCCATAGCGTGTCCAAACACTTAATAATCTTATATGTTTCAATAAGAATCCCTCTCATCCTTCTAAACTCCAGAGTATACAAGCCCAGCCGCTCCATTCTCTCGGCATATGACAGTCCCGCCATCCCGGAATTAGCAATAGCAAGAATAGTCCTTCCTCAAATTAGTGGACCAAAACTGCACACAATACCCTATAAATATAATGCTTCACCAATAAATGTGTGCTACACTGAAAGAGTCATGTTACTTTTATTGATACTTTTGGCACAAAATTGTGGGAAGATGTATAGGGTATCCCAAGCAACTTGCGTCTAATTTAGTACATTTCAGAATCGGAATCAGAATAGTACTTTATTTGCCAAGTATGTTTTGCAACATACGAGGAATTTTATTTGCCAAATCAGTCATACAAATAAATAGCAACAGATCATCCAAAACACATTTTAACATCCACCACAGTGACTCCTACATATTCCTCACTGTGATGGAAGGTGAAATAAAGTTCAAGTCCCTTCCCTTTTGAAGGCATTGTAAAAAAAATTGTAGTTTAAGAAAGCCAATTTTGTTTAAAAAATCTCCCTGGAACAACACCAAAAGAAATAATCAGATTAGTCATTGTTTAGAAGCTTATTGGGGTGGAAACAAAATGTGTCGGAAGTAACTGGAGATGCTGGTTTAAACTGAAGATTGACACAAAAAGCTGGAGTAACTCAGCGGGTCAGTCAACATCTCTGGAGAGGAGGAATGGGTGAAGTTTCGAGTCGAGACCCTTCTTCAGACTGAAAGTCACGGGTAAGGGAAATTAGAGATATAGATGATGATGTAGAAAGATATAGAACAATGAATGAAAGATATGCAAAGAAATATGAGATCTCCTCCAACCTCATCTACTGTATCTGTATAAAGTGATTTCTGATCACTTTGTATCCTTTATTCATATTTTTCACATTACTTCACAGGATTATTGATATCTGACAAGACAGTTTGAAGCATTCTACAGTCTATCTCTGTAAATACATAATAGCATTGTGAAAAGTGATCTCAGTGTTTGGCAATGCTTCACAAGCAGAATGTGCTTCAATCCCATGTCTTTTTATGCTACTTCCTCCTTCGTACGATATTAATTTCAGTTTTCCACTGATTGGCATAAAATAATGCAAAATATAAGAAAATTATGAATAATATTTGAACCCCACATATGAAAAGAGCTATAATGCCATTTTTGGGTTTTTTTTTTTTGCAAAGCTAATAACTGAGAATTCTGACAGGTGTCAGGTTGTATATAGATAGTGGCAGTAAGTGTCAAATGGCGGTTTGTCATGGTTTTAATCATGGTTTGTATTTCTTTAGGGACACCAAGTTGCCGCTATAGAATTCTGCCCTATCTGACATTAACATTAACAAACTCCTTGTTCTGTCGTATCTCTACTACATTCAGATTCGGATTAGTTTATTGTCATATACACAATGAGGGCTGACAGCTCAGCGGCAGACAGCAGGTCAATTCTTAACCCTCCCGCGCGCAATATACCTCACATCTTTTATGCAATGGGGATTAGTTACCCTTTCTTGAGGGCAGTAAACCGTGGACATAGACTAGCGGGCAGACACAGCATAATGATAAATACAACACTGAGAGCAAAACAGCAGAAGTGTGAAAGATTGTAGTTCAATCTGAAGTAGTGGAAGTATATTAAATGCAAGAACGGATTAACTGAGGTTGAGTTAACAGTTAAGGGGCTGTCCCACTGTGGCAACCTAATCTGCCAGTTCAGAAGAGTGTCTTCAACCTTCAACCTCGAGGACACTCGTCTGGAAAACCTTGAGCTGGATCAACCATCACCGATGAAATCGGGAACTGGGTCGACCGACCGCACACACACAAACACATCGTAAAGGCGAGGGCCAGGGATAGCGGGGAGGCGCTGTCTGAATTTAACACCCGCGATGAAGAAGGTGAAAAACAGCTGCACAGTGTACGGTAGGTCCTTTAGAGAACATGGGGGGGTCGAGGTCAAGGTGATCGAGAACTAAATGTAGCACATGAGAGATGGCCTCCACCATAGACCCATTTTTCCTGTGTACATTTTGCAAAGGGATGAGATTATCTGGAAGACTGGTGCTGATATCTTTATTACCAGTCTTTCAAAGCATTTAATTATGGTTGATGTTAGAGGTGCTGGCCGGTAATCATTGAGACAGATCACTTTATTTTTCTTGGGTGCTCAGTGAGCCTTTAAGAGAAGTTTAGTTTATTTAGTGTTCAACAACAGTCATTCTTGGGATTGTGGACTAATTTCCCTGGTAATGCTTCAAGGAGAATGACGTCATTTGATGCACATCTGATGCAAATATCACTTCAGCTGCTAAATCCAGTAAATGGTCATTATCACATTTTACTCCATGGTGAGTACATTTTCAAATGCGTGGCACTAAAATAAGTAAGTGCTATGTGATCTAATTTCTAAACTGATGCATGCACATGCAGGTGAGACCTAAACTGGAAGGCTTAAATTCAAAATGAAAAGGAGCGAATGCTGCAAATATTCATCAGATCAGGCAGCATTTGTGAAGAGGGAAAGATTTTAAGGTTGGTGACCTGTCATCAGAGATTTAAATAGAAGATTATCGCAAATGAATTCCAGAAGTAATTTGGCTGAATCTGCTTCACTGAGGTATTGAGTGACTTGTTGAACTTGGTATCAGATGTCCTAGTGTGGAAACGACCAGATAAATGAAGGAGAAGTGAAGTTGACTGTATGAGGAGGCTCGTCTGGAGCATAAACCCCAACATGGATCATCTTTTCTGGACGGTCTATTTTTGTGCTGTGAATGCTATGAGCAATCAAAGACTTGTGGTTTAAACTGTATTAATTTCAATGCAAGAGGCCTGACAAACAAGGCAGCTGACTTGGGGGAATGGATTGGAATATAGAAGTTGGATATAATAGTTTTTACAGAAACATTGGTGAGGAATAGACAGGGCTGGCTGTTCAGTGTTCCAGGGTACAACTGCTACAGATGGTATAAAGGTGGAGCTAAGAGAGGAAGGCTGTTGTGTTTTTTGATTTGGGAGAATGTTGCTGTCGTACTAGGAGAAGATATTCCTCGGGAATCATCCAGTGAGAGTAAATGAGTGGAATTGAGAAATAAGAAGGGAGAGATCACTTGAAGGGATTGTACTAAAAGCTCCGTAATATAAAATTTGAAAAAATATTATGGGTAAAGTGAGTAACGAGAGAGAGAGAGAAAATACGTTCCCTTAAAGACCAGTGTCCTGTGTCTATGTGGAAGCCACAGGATGTGGGCGAGTATGCATGTTGGTAGGTGCAATCAAAACAAGGGTCTTTTTTTTAATCATTGTTGTGTTATGAATATCACAGAAAGTATTATGTACTCTCAAGATCACATTTAATAGAATAATATTGCTTAAATATATAGTTATTGGATTTTGCATTTTGGAAAAGTCCCAGTTGAGAGGAAAACAGCAAAATACTGAAAATATTGGAGGTGAAAATGACTTCAGGACAGTTTGTTAGGAAAAATGAAGAAATGGTAACAGAATACGTATACGGCTGAGTGAGTATGCTTTATATGTGGACCAGATATATTGTCAGTGCAGAGGGGCTAGGAGCAAGGCCAAGTGTGCATCCAGAGTCAAGGTCTGGAATCGTACTAGGTATACAGTCAAAGTTGGGATAATGGAAGTGTTCAGCACTAGGAACTTAAGCAGGTATGCAGTTATGATCAGGGTAAAATAGGGGGGCCAGGTGTAAGGCTGGGCTCAGGGTCAGGAATGAGAGAAGGTATGCAACCGGAGTCAGGGTCAGGAGTAGTACTAGGTGTGCAGTGAGACCCAGGTTGGTCAACATGGGCCAAGTGTTTGATTATCTGATTTCCATACATGAATACACTAAGATCATTCATGTGCTGCACCTGTTTTTCAGAGCCTAGCTCTACTGTGGAATATAATTAGGAATGTAATTTAGCCCAACCTTATTCATAGCTAATCCAATTTAAAGCATAAATATTGCATTCAAGTGTAAGTTATAAGACTCGCTACAGTATGCACCAGATTGCACAATTTCAAGCTGAAAAATGCAAAAGCTCTGTACCAATGGGAGGGGGGACACCCCTCTCCAACACCCTCTCCCCCCCCCCCACCTCGGTCGCTATGCTACCTTGGGCTTGGCCTCTCACAATTTCTCACTCCCAACTCTCACCCACTGTTGGCAGCCCTGCAATTAGGAGCACTGTAAATCTACTCAAAGACAGTTGTATTGAATTGATTCAAATTATGAGTCAGCAGAAGTTAAATGTTATGATAGGGAAAGGAGACGAGTGAGGAAATTATAGTCTTTGTGCCATTAATTTATTCCTAAAATAGTTGCATCATGGGTGGAGATAAATATCTCCCAATTTAAGATTTTGTTGCTTTTTTAATTTTTTAATTTTTCTTTCCTTATTTTTCTAGAGTACTAACTTTTAGTAGTGCCAGAATCTGTCTGATGTCTATCCATTAGTTTTATATTGTGAAGTATTTGTTTTACGAAGCTTTGTATTCAACATCTGATTTTTTAATTTTTTTTTTAATTTAGGAAGAAATAACTCATAACATAATAATCTTAGATAATCTTTGGAATTTTTTCCCTCCGTATTTTTGTTTTTATCATCTGTGCACATCTTGTGATAGAATAATTTTGTTTGCCATTTTGTTGAACAAATTACTAAGTTTGGTGATCAGATACTAAGATAATTAATTTGATCCAATATTTTTAATGTTGATTTTGATTTTAAGAGTTAAAAATACATTCTTCTCTTTGGATTCCATGATTTGATTCTGAAGTTCTTTTTATTCCATCCACTAAAATGATTTAAAAACTGTGGGTTTGTTGTAAACTGCTGTCCTGCAATTGAGATTAACTGGATAACAAAAATATAAATATAGGTTATCACAGCATTTTTCTGATTTTTTTTTCATTATCCATGCTCTTTTTTTACTGGCCGGATAACGTCAATTAATATTTATGTATTAATTTATTTTCTCTTGATATGTACCAAGAAGAAATCAGTTTGTAATTAATTGTTATTTTATTTGTTATTTAGCCTTATGCCAGTTCTTACAGGCTTCTAAAGGCAGAGATGGTGCTGGGCGTGTCAGTTCAAGTGCAGATGAAGGTAAAATTCCTTCTGATGGTCCTATGTCATCCTTGTGACTCTAGTGACCTTTTGATCTTTTAACTTTCCAGTTCCTTCTTTTCACAGCTATGATGCTTAGCAGGTGACGGGATTGTATTCTGGGCTTCTTGCCTGGATACAGCTTTGGGTGCAGCTTTTTTTTTCTAATTCTGTGGTGTTTTCATTAAGCATCTTACTCTTCTGGAAGGACATGGCCTCTGTGTGTGTGTTTTCTCTATCTTATGCATAAAAGCACAGCAAGCTTTCTGTACTGTATCTGACAAACAAAATCTAACAGATTATAGTACTGCTTGTAACTTCTCCTTTACTCATGTGCAATACAATAATGACTAAAAGTAAGAATTTCCCTCCCAATTGAAATATTTAAAAAAAATCTTTGTATTATTATTCATTTGTTAACCTATTTGAATTTTTGAAGAATAGTTTTTCAAAAGAGATCCTAATTCATATTCCGATCTGTTTTCTGATGAGAAGCATATTCATATTTACGAAAAAATTCATTAAACACAGTTGTGTTATGATCTTTTGATACATTTTTCCCTACTTAAAATAATTCAAATAAGGATGAAAACTTTTTTTTTTACTGCTATGCAAGATCCAAACCATTTTCCTCAGAAAAAAACGATGTACGGCCTTATCAATTTTGGCCTTAATAATTTACATTGTCTGATATGCAATGTTTTTGTGCTTTCTCAATCACTTTTTATGACCAGCATTTCCTGAATTCTGCTTTTATTTTTGTAGGATAACCTTATTTTGATTCATTCCGTTTATCCTTGGATTTTGGTCACTGCTGTGATGTGGTGTTAATTTCTAGGATGGAAAAACTTTTTAAACAATATATGTATGTTTTATTTTGTTTCAGGTGAAAACTATGAGCAGAGCCCATTGCGCCGAACTTTTAAATCTAAAGTGTTGGCTCACTATCCCGAAAATGTGGAATGGAACCCTTTTGACCAGGATGCTGTTGGGATGGTTAGTATGCCTGACATGTTCTGTGAAACTGGTCAATATCCAAACAAACAAAGACTTTCTTTTTCCAGAAAATGAATAGATCCACTTGTTTTTTCCTCCAGAATCCTGGGTGGCAATTGCAGAACTAGTTCATGTGGTGAATTTCAGATTTGGCTGTATCACGTGAAAGCTTGAGCAGAAAGCTGATGCTACCATGAATGAAAATGTAGCAAAATTGGAAATTGACACATCTTGTACGTCAGTTTACCTCAAGAGCAGGGCTGAAAACTACATCAACTGTTATTGTGATTAGCAGTTGAAATGGAACTGAGGGGACAGATTAGATGAATTAATTTCACCTGTGTTCACCTGGTCAACAGCCAACAATCACCCGTTTCCTGTATTATTGTTACTTTTTTTGAATATCTTTCAATCATTTGTTCTATATTTCTCTACATCACCGTCTATACCTCTTGTTTGTGTATCCCCTGACTCTCAGTCTGAAGAAGGATCTCAACCCAAAACGGCACCTATTCCTTTTCTCAAGAGATGCTGTCTGACCCTCCAGCTTTTTATGTCTATCTTCGGTTTAAACCAGCATCTGCCGTTCCTTCCGACACAATTATTTTTGACATATGGATTAACACGTTAAATTTAGTCCCAGTTCAAGTGTGAATTTAAATTTATTGTTATCAGATAAAGGGGCATGACTAATAGATGCCCTCAGCAAATCATGTCAATTTTAAAAAGCACATTTGTAACATTTCTAATTATTTTTTCCATTAATCACCTCGATTACTGAAGTTAGACTTGCTGCTCTGTAATTCTATTCATTTTTGTAAACTAATGGTGGATGATGACACCACTGAACAGTGGGCCAGTCAACTTTCCTGAGCCAAGCTTTGGAGATCCCGCTGGAAAGGAGTGGCATTAGAAGCGAAAATGTGAGGAATCTGTAGGGGATAATATGTTATAAAAGTAAATCCAAGCGTTTTTCTTCTTCAAAGTTTAATTCGCTCTCCTTCTGTTTATATAATGAAATACCGATTGACTTTGAATGTAGGTCTGGCTGAAGGAGGTGGATGACAGAAATTGGCTTGCAAAAGGGTTCCTTATTGGCCTGTCCCACTTTGGCGATTTTTCAGCGGACTGCCAGCGACTGTCAAGTTGCTGGCAGTCGCCTCGAAAACCGGCAACTGGAGCAGCGACTGTCAGAGAGAGAGAGGAGAGAGACACTCACACTCTCACTCACTCTCTGCAAGCAGGGGGAGCGCTGTCTAAAAAATTCACATGGTGCAAAGCCAAGGTGAAACCGAAACACACTGCGATGAACAGGAAGGTTGGCGCTGTACAAAGATGGCTAAAGCACAGTGTACAGTAAGTCCTTTAAAAGAGGGGGGAGGGAAGAAGGAGTGTAGACAACTTTTACGAAGCCAGAGATACATAGCTGTGAAGCTCGGCAGATATTTAACATTACCGGTCGGTTATCCTAGGTTCTGGAAACTACTGCTTACCTTTTTTTTCCCAATGAGATTCACCGGTCAGCACCGGCTACAGCCTACTACAGCCTTCGACCTCCTGGCAACCCATCAGGACCTCCTGGCGACCCACCTACGGCTCGAGAATTCTTGCCACTCTCCATGGCGGCTTCATTCTAGTCACCACTGTTCAACATGTAGAAAAATTCATGGCGATCATAATAAGGCCGCAAATAGTTCCCAGAATGCGGGAACTTCTCACGACCATAAAGGTGACTCCCCGGCGACCACTCGCAAACATGTGGCGACCACGTGGCGACTGCATAGTCTCCTGCAGTCGCCCGAAAAGTCGCCTAAGTGGGACAGGCCCGTAAGGCAGAACAAAAATAATAATTTGTCCTCACTTGAGGATTTTTTTTTTGCTTTTTTTGTTTTTGTTTTTCTATTGCACTTCTAAGATGTGGACAATGCAGGTTCAGTACTGAATCAGCTCCTATTGGTTCAGTTTTCTCTCTTTGAAATGTCATCAAGTGTTCAAGCACAGAAATTGTTTCTTCGGCGCACCTTGTTTATGCCTATCTACGCCAGTCCCATTTGGCCCATCTCCCCCAATGTCTTTCCTATGCAAGTCCCTGTTCAAACACCTTTTAAACATTGTCATTGTATCAGCAATGTCCTGCAATTTGACCTATGTTGAATGGAACAGCTTGGGGCAATTGTGCTAGAACAAGAAGGAAAATGGGTAATTCGAATTTAAGCAACTTAATTCAAAACCATTTTAACCTCAATTTTTAATTTTCTGTTGTTAATACTTTTTTTTATAAAATAAAATTTTGTTCCCTTAGAACTGTTTTTACCAGCAATAATTTTGATTGAGCAATGGCTAATATCTTGTTGATGGAAATTTAATTTTGGAAAGTGTTTGAAATACTAATTGTCTATATTTTGTTGTCAATGCAAATGAATGGTGTTTGTCTTTCAGAACTCTTTGTAGCTTAACAACATAACAGCTTAAGCTCTTTCTAGCTTAATGACATACTTCCTATTGTAGGTTGATCAAAACTGAATACAGTTATCCAAATGTGGCCTCAAGAATGTCTTGTGCAACTGTAACATAACGTCCTAATTTACCAAAGTCTTTACCACCCTATCCACCTGTGATGACACTTTCAGGGATCTATGTATCTATATTTCTTGATCACTGTGCTCTCTGACAGTCCCCCAGGGTCCGACCATTCACAGTGCACGTCCTGTCCAGGTTTGACTTCCCAAAACACAACACCTCCACTTATCTGCATTAAAGTCCATTAGCCATTCCTCACTTTGGTTGCCCAGCCGATCAAGATCCTGCTGTAATTTTTGATAACCAATTGCACTTTACAAACCCACTTTACTGCTATCTGCAAACTTATTAATCACGGCTAGTACATTCTCATCCAAATTGTTGATATAAACCAGGAACTGCCATGTGCCCAGCACTGATCCCCGAATCACACCACTAGTCACAGGCCTCCAGTCTGTAAAACAGCCTTCCACCACCACCCCTCCGCTTCTTTCCATGAAGCCAGTTCAGTATCCGTAGCTAGTTCTCTCTGGATCCGATGGAATCTAGATATCCAGAGCAGCCTACCATGCAAAACCTTATCAAAGGCCTTGCTGAAGTCCATATGGACAATTGCCTCCATCACCCTTTTTGGTACCTTTTCAAAGAACTCAAATTCATAAACACAATTTCCCACTTGCATTTACAAAGATGTTGTCAGGACTTGGTGGCCTGAGCTATAGGGAGAGATTGGGCAGGCTAGGACTTTATTCCTTTGAGCGCAGGAGGACGAGGGGTGATCTAATAACGATGTATAAGACCATGAGGACAATAGATAGGGTAGATGCACAGGGTCTTTGATCCAGAGTGGGAGAATCAAGAACTAGGGGATATGGGTTTAAGGTGAGAGGGGAAAGATTTAATGCGAATCAATTTAATTAGAAATCTGTGGAACCTAATTTGAAAGCCTTCGGTTTAAAGTAATGTGTTCCCATTAAAGTGAATATAACTCTAATATTTGTCTTTTTTGTTCAAGCTCTGCATGCCCAAAGGCCTATCCTTTAAAACGCAATCTGATAACCGAGGTCCACAGTTCCATTCGTTTATCATCACACGTGAAGATGGTTCTCGCACTTATGGATTTGCCCTCACCTTTTATGAAGAGGTGGCAAGTAAACAAATCTGCAGTGCAATGCAAACACTGTATCACATGCATAATGCAGATCAATACGACATCCTTCATACCTCATCTACAATCTGCATAAACTCCTCTGAGAATATCTCTGACAATTGCAGCGACTTATCTACCGGAGTGACAAAGCTACAGCGTTTTAACTCCTACGACATTAGCAAGGATACGCTGTATGTCTCAAAATGCATTTGCTTGATTGCACCCCTTCCTTTCATGCACGCCTGTAAGAAGGTTCTTGAGCAACTCCATCAAGCTGTGACTTCTCCTAAACCACCTCCGCTGCCACTGGAAAGTTATGTTTACAATATCCTCTATGAAGTGCCGCTGCCGCCAGCAGGAAGATCTTTAAAATTTCTGGGTGTTTATGGCCCAATTATTTGCCAAAGGCCAGGCACCAATGAGTTACCACTATTTGACTTTCCAATTCATGAAATGTTTGAACTCTTGGGCCTGGAAAATATTCTCCAACTCTTCACCTGTGCATTGCTGGAGATACAAATCCTGCTCTACTCCCAACGTAAGTCTGGTGCTTTAAGAAATTATTTTACACTTTATAGAAGTATGAGTGACAACTACAAGAGATTTCAAGGATTGTGATCCAATTTAGATCCTCGTATAAATGTTAAAATAAAGAAGAAAAAACGGCAGCAAATTGCTGGTTACTTAAGAGGATTTAACGGATAAAATGGGGTAAAATTAACTGGTGAAATCTTTTGAATGATCAGATGCAGATGTGTTATTTAAGATTTTATTTTTGGGAGAAATCCCTTTTCAATATTTCCTGTGATGATGAATGTTAATGGAAATTAATAGCACTGTACAGTGCACATTCTGCCAGATCTTCTCACTAGCTTGTTTTTGTGGCTTTTGGATGGTTTTGAACACAAAATGTGTTCTTACATTTTGTCATCATCCAATTTATTGGGAGCTCTGGTCCCCACCTGATTAATTTAACACCTAATATATCCAACAACCTAATATATCCAACCTAAACTCTTCCTCTTCGTTTGATAGTACGTTCACCTAGAACTTGCACTTGAGCCTACAATTCTGTAACACTCTGGATTGATTTGCGGTTTGTCAATTGTCCCATTCTCATTGACCACGGCTGCTTTTTCCCATTTCATCTTTATCTTTTTTTTAAACTTCTCAATGGTGATTTTAACCTCACTAATCTATCTCCCTTGGGTATGGCAACACCATTTCTCACCTCTTGGTACTGTTCTTCGACTGACCAAACATCAGATGGCCAAATAAGCATTACACGAGCTGAATTCTTTGAGAGCATTGAATGCATGGTTATAATATTAAATATCCCAGCAAACACGGTGCCTCAGGAAGGCTATCAGCATTCATAAAGACTCCTCACACCCTTGCAATAATCTGTTCGAACTTCTACCATCCGGCAGACGTTACAAGGCCTTCTATGCCCGCACCTCCAGACTTAGGAACAGCTTCATTCCCAGAGCTATAGTGGCTCTGAACCGGTCCTGCTGAGTGCTAACCCCATGAACTGTCTCCCTTGGATAGTCACGTCGCACATCGAATCGGCACAGACCTATTTGCACTTTATACTGCTTTAACTTTTTTTTAATCTTGTATCTCTGGGTGTCTAAATGTTTAGCTAATTAAGTTATTGCATCGGATGGAAGTTGCATTCCAAATCTCATTGTACCTCTGTGCAATGACAATAAAGATATTATTGTTATTATTAAATTAAAAGCCTGTGATTTTAAGAGGTTTGCTAGTGCCAAAGTACAAATTTTAGCAAATATTTAACAATTTGAGTAAGTGGCAGGTATTATAATGAATAAACAACATCAAGAGTTTTATATATCACATGCTTTATTATCATTCAAATTACAAATGAGATTGTTGTATATTAATATAATTTTCAGACTAACTCTGAAGGAGCCTAACCCAAATGGTCGCCTATCCATTCCCTCCAAAGATGTTGTATGACCTGTTGAATTACTCCAGCACTTTGTGTTTTGTTCAAGATTCCAACATCCATAGTTCTTACATTTCCCTAAAAAGCTGACATGCTAATGTCATATAGGCCCCCAATATGACATTATTGAACATAATTGCATTTGTTCAGGCAATTACGAACATGCCAGGATTATTGTTATTTATGAGGTTATACATTTTGGAAAGTGAGGTAGGCATTGGTAATGTTCAGTGATGAGATTCGTGCACAGCTGCTGGGTTGGAAATTCGAAATGAATAGTGCCTGTTTAAAAAAAATGTATTGTGTAATAGGTTTGCTAGTGCAGAATTGATCATCAATTTCATTGGGAATTTCTGTATCGGAGATAACTGTCTATTATGTTTGTGACATGTTTATCCACTATGACATGCAACAAGGATAAATCAGCAGCACCTCACAGATATCACTACTGCAATGTTAAGGAAAGCATATCGGCTGAAAAAACTGAATGGGGCTCATTTTTTTAAAATAAGCATGATTTAACAGGAAGGATGTCCTGTCTGATTGGAAGTCCTTATGGGCAGATAAGGGCAGTCCTTAAGATTTTGATGATTACATCATTCAAAACCAACGTGGGATTTTCATGATTGCAGATATTGCATTCAATGTCTTTGCTTTCTTTATAGCTGCCTGATTAGTCCAATTGTGTTTTCCCAGCCACCTTTCGCATTTCTCCTTATTCAGGCCTACTCAAATCTGGTTTAACAGCATTTGGATATTGGACATCATGTTTGCAATTACCATGCAGGTTTTGAAATTGCTTATCCGAGTATGAAATTGCTTGTGTGTCACCATGGCAAAATCTGGGATTACTGATGTTTCTGCAGATGACGTAATTTTTTTCTATGAGGAACTGGCTTGAATTCCTGCCATATTCTCATTTTAATGTTTGTTTCTGTGTGCAATAAAATTTCTCAGCAATTTTCTGTACACCGTGGATCTTCTGCTTGAGGTCAAATCTATCCTTTTCTGAGCTTTTAGTTTAGAGATACAGTGCAGAAACAAGCCCTCTGGCCCACCGAGTTCGTGCCGACCAGCGATCACCCAATTTTCCCAAAGCCAAATAACCTACACAATTGTATGTCTTTGTAGTGTGGGAGGAACCCAGAGAAAATCCACGCAGTCATAGACAGTGCCTATAATCAGGATCAAACCCAGGTCCCTGATGCTGTAAGGCAGCAGCTGTACCACTGTGCCACCGTGCCTCCCTGGGTTGCTTAACTGTCATCTTGCTTAATTTCAGACAAGTTATACACTTGTGTTGCATCTTTTGCTATTTTTACAATGCAGAGGCAGTCTTGGTTGACTCTCAGAGCAATTTCCAAGAACCTAATTTCCCACTTAAGGGCCTGTCCCACTTGGGCGATCTAATTGGTGAATTCTGGCGAGTTTGCCCTCGACTCGTACTCACAGCATGGTCGCCGGAGGTCTTCATAACTCTCCTTCATGCTCTGGAGTAGTCTCCGCGTACTTGAGGTCTCAGCTAGGTCGCAGCGTTTTTTTCAATATGATAAAAAATGCCCACAAGTAAAAAAAGGTCGCCATGGAAAAAATCTATACTTTTTTTACTCATAGGCTTGGTCGTAGTAGGTCGCAATGTTACTCGTAGGTAGTCGTAGATGGTCTTCATCGTAGTCGAGGGGAGGTCGAAGGAGGTCGTCGTCACTCTCCACTATTCGGTGCCCAATTTTCCATAAGTTAGTCGTAGCTGGTCTTTGACATAGTCGAAGCAGGTCTTTTACATAGTCGAAGGAGGTCTTCAACATGTCATTTTTTAAAAAACTCTTCTATACTCGCCAATTAGGTCGCCCAAGTGGGACAGCCCCTTTAGTCTTCAGTGATATTCTTTCTCGCATGCCCATCAATGCCTTTCTACACACCTGGATTTTCTTGGTTATCTTCTGCATAAACAAATCTAGGGTTGCTAGTTGCCAGGGATGGTATATAGTTGCCTACTAACCAGCACATTTTAGGCATTTGGGAAGCAATTAGCATTAGAAGAAACCCATATGGTCATGGTGAGAATATGCAAACTCCACACAAGATGAAATCGAGATTGAAAGCGAACCTGGTTCCTGAGAGCTGTGAAGTCCAGCGATTAACAGCAATAACCATTCAGTTAAGGGAACAATTGTGAAGTGAGAGAAAGTTAATGTTCTGACCAATTATCTCTTGTGGGTAATTGGTACATGGCCAGTTGGTTATAACCAAAGGTATAAATCGATATGGAGTTAGGCCACAAGTGAGTCATAGTCTTGTTGAATATAGGAAGAGGTGAGAGAGAGGTTAAAGAGTTTATTCATGTTCCACTGCTTCTACAGAATTAAATTAATGATTAAAGTTTACAGTTAGTGCAGAGGTTGAAAAAGCACAGAAGAATGTAGTGGACTAAAAATCAGAACATGAGCAGATTAGCACACTGGACAGGTAGATACAAATTATTCCAGACACAAGGAACTCCAGATGCTGGAATCTTGCAAACAACACAAAGTGCTGGAGTAACTCAGCAGATCAGGCAGCATCTCCAGAGGACATGGACGGGCAAAGTTTCAGGTCTGAAGACCGGTCCCCACTCAAAATGTTGCCTAGCCATGTCTTCCAGAGATGTTTTCTGATCCACTGAGTTACTCCAGCACATTGTGTTCTTTATAAATTACTCCATATATTTAAAAAAGAACACGCATTGAAGTACAGGTGCACAAGCTTTTATCCGAAAGCCTTGGGACCAGACACTTCTCGGATTTCGGAATTTTTCGGATTTCGGAAATGGAAGATTTTTAGTGTAGATTAGGTAGGTAGCGCGGGCGGCTTGAAAAGTCTGGAGCGGCTGCCTCCTCCCTGGAGACCGGGGAATCATTGTAAATCATTGCTTAAATGTTAGTCAGCTAGCTAGTTTGGAGGGATTTTATGTAGTGGGGGGGGGGGGGGGGGGGGGGGGGGGTGAAGGGGGAAACTTTAATTCTTAGTCCCCTACCTGGTCGGAGAGGCGGGGAGCGGGCAATGCCTTACCAGGTCGCCGTGCCGTAAGCTCCGGAGCGATGTGGCCGCCGACTCCCAACATCGCGGAGCTGGGGCTGAGGGCATCCGGCCGCGGGCGGCGCCGGTTAGAGCTCCGACCCCGGCAACTCTACCCCCGGCTGCGCGGCGCTCCAAATCCAGCGCCGCCTTCAGCTGGACGCCCGCAGCCGCAGCTCCGCGATGTTGGGAGTCAGCGGCCACAGCGCTGGGATACCAGCGGGGAGCGGGCAATGCCTTACCGGGTCGCCGTGCGGTAAGCTCCGGAGCGCTGTGGCCGCCGACTCAGTACTTAAAGTTACAGTTAACATTTAATGTACACGACAAGTATGTACAAGGCGATTTGTCAGTTTGCAGATTGTAAGTTTCACTATAGTGAGTGGTATATTGTAGATAGGGAGGATGGTTATCAAAGGTTACAGGAGGATCGTTATCTGTTGGGCAAGTGGGCAGAAGAATGGTTAATGGAGTTTAATGCAGATACATTTTCAGAAGACTAACCCGGCAGAACTTTCACAGTAAATGGCAGGGCTCTGGGGAGTGTTGTAGAGCAAAGGGATCGAGGAGTGCAGGTACATAGTTCTTTAAAAGAGGCATCACATGTAGATAAGGTAGTCAAGAAGACCTTGGTCACATTGGCCTTCATCAGGGTATTGAGTATAGAAGTTGGGATGTTATATTACAGCTGCACAAGGTACTGGTGAGGCCACAGGTGAAGCAATGTGTTAGAAATTGTGGACTAAAAGGATTGAAGAGTTGATAATTGTGAAGCCAGAGAGAAGAATGTGGGGTGGGGGTGGGGGGGGGGGGGGGACGGGATGGGACATTGGTGCGTCCAGGTAGGGCACAGGAGATGAGGGAGAGGAAGAAGGGTGGGTATGGGGGAGAAAGGGGAAGGGGAGGCTGGGTTGTTAGAGGTTACCTAAAATTTGAGAATTTAATGTTCACACCATTTGAATTGTAAGCTACCAAAGTGGAATTTGAGGTGCTATTCCTCCTGTTTGCATGTGCCCGCACTCTGGCAATGAAGGAGGCCCAGGACATAAGGGTCAGAATGGGAAGGTGTGTTAAAATGGTTAACAACCAGGAGATCAATTAGGCCTTGGTGGACTGTGCGCAAGTGTCTTGCTTAGTCTCGATGTACAAGGAGGTCATATCGGGAACACCGGATGTAGTAGATGAGGTTGGAGGAGGTGCAAGGTTTCGAGGCCCGCAGATTCTTTTTCGCGTAGAGACCTGGTTTCCCCCGTGCTGTCATATATGGATCCCACATCTGTGAGTCCTCTGTATCCCGAAGTTCTGCTTTCGCTCCCCTTCCGACCATCCGGAACAAGGATAAAATTCCCCTGATCCTCACTTTTCACCCACCAGTCACTAGACCCAACACATCCTCCAACGTAATCCCACCACCAGTCATGTTTTCCCATCCCCACCCTTTTCTATTTTCGGTAGAGACTGCTCCCTCTACAACTCTTTTTGGTTCACTCATCCAAACCAGCCCTCCCCAGGTGCTTTCCCAGCAACCGCAGGAGTTGTAACACCTGTCCCCGTTCCTCCCCCCTCGCCTCCAACCAGGGACTCATTATTTATTTAAGTTGCATTTTTCCAGTCTCTTTCCAACTATGCCAAAAAAATAGATACATGGGGGGAGGGGGGCGAGAAAGAACCTGTTCTAGATCCTGAACCTGTCCTGTTTGAATGTTGAAACTTGATTATACATGAACCGATCTGCAAAATTATTCTAATGATTTACACCATTTTCTAAATTAAACTATCAGCTTCATGAAGTGGCACTGCAATGTTGTTTTAAGAAACAGGTTTTATTTTAAAGCAACCATGGTGACTAATTTTCTAGAAAACCTAGATGCTAACATTATCTTCCTGAGATGAGAATACTCTAAATAATTGCTTATCTAGCTTTTACATCTGTGGTGGTGTTAAATTGACAAACACGGGTTCTGCTGATGCTCTTTGATAGGTTGCGTATTGACACTTGTTAAAATTGTGTTCTGATTCTGGTTGATTCAACCAGAACCAGATGCATTGACGTTTGTTGCTGTTAATGACCCAGTTTTGTATACCACAATGTTTTTTCTAACTTGTTTTGCAATCTGGAATGAAGTATGTGAAAACTGAATATGTAGACGGTGGCCAGCGTATTCAAAAAGACCAATGGATTAAATGAGCAAAGATCACTATTAAAAGAACCGAGTACCTATTGTCCCCACAGTACCTATTGTCCCCACTCTTGACTCTTTACACATCGCTTATTAGTTTGTATAACACTCTTGGACATTCAGAGAGCCTCGTTAGCAGTATAGGTTGAACACCCATTTTCCGGCAACTGATGATCCGCCCTCTCCTATAATCCGGACAAAATTACACGAGGTCAGTTGAAATATCCTTGTCGGCCACTGATGGCAGTGCGAGTGGTGAGCTCTCGTTCTGGTCATGTACCTCTGTCGTGAACGAGTGATTGGTTTACATCTAAACATTGAAATCCCTCCTTGGCCTTGTCTAATTTAATCTCTGCTGGTCCAATGTTTAAATTTATCGTGTTTCAACTCTGCCTGCCCCCCACGCACCACCCCACAACCCCGCCTCCTACCATTCTGTTCAATTCTCCGCTCACCCCTTGGAACTGAGAAATTCCTGTCAAGCCTTCTCAAATTTACTGGGTACCTTTAAAAGACTGTTTCCCAAAATCCCCTTTCAACTGTGCTCCTAATTTTCTCTCCTAACTGTTTCTCAAAGACAATACAGTAAACCCTCGTCTTGACGATCCCCTTATAACAGACGTTGGATACAGCGGACAGACCTGCCGACCCATCCCCACCATCTCCCCAGTTGTTTAGAGCCCAGGGTTCATACCCCACTCCTAACTGTCAAGGTGCACTAGTGAGTCCACCGCACAGTCCAGTGACCCGGCTGTTGTTGCGGTTCATGTTGTAGCCCCTGTGGACAGCGTTTTTTAGGGCCGCTACCAACAGGTCACCATGGGGCTCCATCCCCTCGTACCTGCTGCTGTTTCTGGCTGTCAGCGGTGGCTTTGTGCCGCCTGCTTCACCCATCGCACTGTGCCGTAGGCCTCTTTCACCTCCCTCCACCTCCTCATCCTCCTCCCACCTACAGTCACCACCTCCTCTTTCTCCCCCAGCGTCACCAACATACTGCACCTTGGTAGCGACAGCAGATGAGAGGGGAGGGAGCTCCATGGTGACCAAACATGTCCTGTTGTTGGCCGTGGCCTGGAGAAAGCAGGTCGGGGGCCATATCGTGAGCCTCAACAACAGCCATGTGAACTGGTGAATATGGGCTAGCTGGTGCAGACCAGTGGCATCGCTGTCTAGTTTTGAAAGTGAAATGACACAAAGTGCTGATGTAATTTAGCGGGTCAGCAACTCTGGAGAACATGGGTGGATGATCTTTCCTCAGACTCATTCATTCGACAAAGTCACATGACCGTTGTTGAGGCTCACTTTGTAGCCCCCAACTGGGCGGGCTTTCTTCAGGCCGCTGCCGATGACTGGACGTGCTAGGTCACCGTGGGGCTCCCTCCCCTCTCACCTGCTGTCACTTCCAAGATGGAGTCTGTCGGCGACTTCAGGGGAGAAGGAGGAGGAACCGGCGGTGGGAGGAGTAGGGGGGGGGGGGTGGAAAACGGCAGACAGGACAATGCAATGGGAGAAGCTAGCAGCTAGTGGTCGTGTGGGCAGCGGACAAAGCCAATGCCTACAGCAAGAAACGGGGGTGGGGGAGGGAGACCCACAGTGACCGAACGCGTTCTGTCAGTGGTAGCAACCCAAAGAAAGCTCATTCTGTCTCCAGAGACTGCAATGTGTCACCAGAATGCGGTGGGTGAAGAAGGCCTTGCTGGTGCACCTTGTGAATTAGGGTGTCACCAGCCGGGGCTCTGGAGTTGGGGCAGTGGGAAGTAGGCCATTCATTCACACCTTTTACATTTAATGTTTAGGAAGGGGGGCAGATGCTGGGAATCGAAGGTCTACACAAAAAAGCTGGAGAAACTCAGCGGGTGGAAGCAGTATCTATGGGGAGGAAATGGGTTTCGGGCGAAAGTTGCCATTCATGCTTGCACCCGCAGTTTCTCCAGCTTTTTTGTGTTTACCTTTAATGTTTGTTTTATTTAAGCTTCTAACACTCCATGGCGCTTTAGGGACATGGGGAATGGGCCAGGGGTCTACATTTGTTTCATTATCACATGACTTCTGTTGGTTTGGCAAAACAGATAATCCAGAAAGGTTCTGGAACCGAGGGTGCCAGGAAATCTGTATTTCACTTGTATTTGGAGGATATCTGAAAGCTTTTTGACAGTTTGCGGCAGTAATTCAAAAGAAGGAATTATTCATTAAAAATTGTAAGAATGATTATGCTGTTTATATGTGGATGTTCTATATCTGAGCTGAGGTTTAATAAAGCGTTAAATTTTTCATGTTCAACTGAATGCAAGTTAAGAATGCGAGTGCTTTGATGGAATTAGGATTTAAATTTCAGAACCTCATTCTACAGAAACACCATTGTTTTGGTTGACATGATAAAGTTGATTGGGAAATGTTAACGCAAAATTGTAACCAAATATCATGGCATGAGAAAGTAAGGTTTCCGGACAGGAATTGTCCTATAAAATGCTATAATAATGAATGCTTATACAGATTGAAGCACTCTTGTCAGGCACTCTTGGGACCTGACTGGTGCTGGACCACAGAAATACCCCCGATCATCTTCCTCCGATCAGGAGTACTGTTAAGTTTAGACCTGTCATGGAGTGATACAGTGTTGAAACAGGCTCTTCAGACCAACGTACCCACACCAACCAACATATCCCAGCTACACTAGTCCCACCTGCCTGCGTTTGGTTTATATCCCTCCAAATGTCCTATCCATGTACTTGTCTGTCTGTTTCGTAAATGTTGGGATACTCTCAGCCTCAACTATCTCCTCTGGCAGCTTGTTCCGTACACCCACTACCCTTTGTGTGAATAAAATTACCCCTCAGATTCCTATTAAATCTTTCCCTCTTCACCTTGGATCTATGTCCTCTGATCCTCGATTCCCCTACTCTGGGCAAGAGATTCTGTGCATCTACCCGATCTGGTCCTTTCATGATTTTATACCTGATTGTATCCTGGGTTACATCATGATTTCCAGAATTGTCTATAACCTGAGGTTTCAACAAGTTGGAAATTTTGCCAGTTGATACAGATTAGTACAGACCGTACTTAATTTTAAAGGGATTGGGTTGTTGATCTTGATCTGCACTACAGATTCAAAACATGCCAATGCATAGATACTTGACTAATGCATGTTGAAACTTTTAATATTCTCGGCAGCTCTTTGTTTCCCCGCCTTTACTGCCCCATTACTCCATTCAGCTATTGGGAAAAATATTAGCAAATGACACAGATGGGATTGATCTTAAAGCTAAAGAATCATGTGATTTGTAGTGTAACAATACTAGTCGTAATAAAAGTTACCAGGGATTTCTTGTAGTTAGGAATTATCTTTAGGATTTTTGGAGGTTTACTTCTATCTTTGCCGACATTTTTATAATTTGTTTCTATAATCTTTTGTGTTTTCTTTAATGTACTCGGGTGTGCCACTCATCATTTATCTGTGTGTTTGTGCAGGATGGATTCCTGGCTGAGAAAATTCAGTAAGACGGATTCAAATATTGAATATTTATCATGACATACAATATTAGAAAAACTGTTATTAATATTGTTGTTTTAGGAACTTGAGACGTTTATAACTTTAAAAGCGATCCGAAGAACATGAATTGCCAATCATTGCATGTTTCAGTGTCGTTACATGAACATCGAATATCACCAATTGGCAGAAGGGAAGAGTGGAAAGGGTTGTCATTGACCATGGTGTTTCCAGATAAAATATGTTGTCTTGAAAATGATGTTGACTATTGTTCATAAAAATCTAATTTAAATGTATTTGTGTGCTTTTTGTTTTTGACTAACAGATTACCAGAGACTGATGACAGTAGCAGAAAGTATCACTGCAATACTCTTTCCCTGCCAATGGCAGCATGTGTATGTTCCTATACTCCCTGCATCACTCCTTCATTTTTTAGATGCTCCTGTTCCCTACTTGATGGGTTTACATTCCAATGGACAGGATGATCGGTCCAAATTAGAGTTACCACATGAGGTGAGTCTCTCTAATTGTGCAACCATAAATAAGCTAAGTTTCTTGTTGCCAGGATTTCCGTTTGTCTTTTCCTGAATAGAATAATTAGTTGGCCCAGTGAAATATTGTCAGACGTTCAGTAATACAGCCCTAGCAGTAATCAGCAATCTAGTGTAGGTGAAATTTATGTTTGATCGTAGCAAACTGATGATAAGGCACTTATTGGGGGAAAAAAAGACTACAATGATTTGAGGAAAAATCCTCAGTCCTGCCATCATCTCAATATATATGTACAAACTAGACTAAGTGCAGACCCATTGGGTCTGCTCCCCCAACGCAATATTCCACCACTCACGCATAGCCCCCCAACTGCGCAGGCGCAGCTCAATTCCCCTCATCCCCTAGCACTCCCTCCCCACCTCTTCACCCTCCCTGTTTCCACTCTCCTCCTCCCCTCCCCAATCACCTCCCTTTCCTTTCCCCTACCCTCAGTCACTCCCTTCCTCCCTCCATAACTCCTCTCTCCTCCCTACCCCTCTCCTATCCCTTCATCCCCCACTGCTCACCTCCCCTATCTCCCCCCACTATCCCTCCTCTCCCTCTATTCCCCACTCCCTACCTCCCCCACACCTCCCCCACTATTCCCTCCTCTCCCTCACACCTCCCCCACTTTCCCTCCTCTCCCTCTATTTCCCCCCTCTCCCTCCACCTCCCCTACTCCCCCCCCCCCCCCCTCTCCGCCCCTACCCCTCCTCCTCCCTCAATCCCCACTCTCCCTCCTCACCTCCCCAGGATCTTGAGGGTGCCGCTCCTTTCCCTCCTTGTGTGCAGGAGCAGCGGCTGTTGCCGGCCCCTCCGGCCATGTCCGGCCAACTGGCTGTGGCCATGCAACGCTGGACAATGTCGGGCGAGGCGGGCGCTGCCCGTGACTGACAGCCAACCCGGCGAATCAATGTGGCGATGGTACGGCAGGAAAGGACCAATCTGCGCATGCGCAGTTTTTAAGATTTTTAAACCTTAATAACTTTGAAACTCTACCATCGATCGGAACAAACCTTGTTGAACTTGAGCACAGGTGAATGGTGAGTAAGGTGGTGAAAAATCGTAGCGCTATCGTGTACCGTTTTTGCGGAAATAGAAAAACCACAGAAACCAGAAAAGCACAAGATCAGTTTTAGTTATATATAGATAGGTAGATAGGTAGGTAGATAGATAGATAGATAGATAGATAGATAGATAGATAGATAGATAGATAGATAGATAGATAGATAGATAGATAGATAGATAAATGTCCCTAGTTTGAACAGAAAGGTCGGAAGATTGTTTTATTTTTACTTGTGTGCAAATAATGGCTTTGTTGCAAAGTTAAAAAAATCAAGAGTACCAGTTTTCGTTTATTCTCTGATTTGCAGCTTTCATTAAAGCCCATTCACTCGATTGGTTACAGCTTTAAAGGTAACACTAAAGAAATTCTGAATCATGAAGGAAATGGAAACTTCTGATTTTATTTTTAAAATAAAATATTCTTTTGTTTCGTTGAGGACCTTGTTTTAGGAAAATTGAATAATCCTGTAGCATATCAGAAACATCTAACTGATTTGTTCCTTTCTCTTCATAAATTGAGAGATTGATGGTGTCATTGTCACATCGTACAGCAATATCGTAGCTTGCATTTCTGACATAAATAAATGTTTTCAAAATCTCTAAATATATATTTAACATTTTCAGGCAAATCTGTGCTTTGTGGATATAGACAACCATTCCATTGAGCTGCCTGAAGACTTGCCACAGTTTCCAAACAAATTAGCATTGATTCAAGAAATCTCTGAAATCCTAATGGCTTTTGGGATTCCACCTGAAGGGAACTTGCACTGCAGTAAAAGTACCTCTAAGCTGAAAGATTTTAAAGAGAGCAACGTGGTCTGCGATAAGAAGAATGGAAATGTAGCTGGGTTGGCACTGAGCACCTATGAATTACTAAAGGAAAATGAGACCATGGCAAGGCTGCAGGCCCTTGTGAAGAGGACTGGAGTCAGTTTAGAGAAGGTTTGTGTTGAATTTATTTTGTTTTCAAGGTCCTGTTTGAAGTTGTTTCCTAAACCTGTGTACTTGGAAAATCTGGGAAGGATTGAAAAATTCCCTGGTCTTCTTCTCTCGAGTCCATCTTGTTACAAATGTTGACATCGCTGTCATCATTCATCCTGAAAAGGACGCAAGCTTCCCGCGACAATCAGTGGGAGCCATCAATTGTAACAATAGATGATGGTGGTAGCAGGATACTTCCAGTTTCCAGTCCCGTGTTCTGCCATGGGGCCAATTCCCTGGTGAAATACTAAAATAAGCTTATTCTTCCATGGATTTAGCTGAAAAATCTTATTATGTTGAATCATTAGAATGTTAATGCCTGCATCTGTTTCATTGTAATGTGAAGTTTTAATTCTCTATCAATATTAGTCCAAGAATATTATTGAAAGATGGGGAAGAAAGGTTTACAAGCATATTAATACATTTTGTGTAATTTGTCGAAAACTTTGATGAGAAATTGTACTGGCGAGATGCATTTATATGTGTTGAATATTTTCACCTTCTGAGCATTTAGACTTTACCAATTAGAGGAAGTTATGCAAGTTGATATTCTTAATTGTAAGTAAATTGATATTGACATCCAGAATGAAATTTGATCTTTTTTCTGTTTCTGGACATGAAGCAGTTTACAAATGGGAGACATTGTTCACAAATTCAAACTTACTTTTGATTAAGTACTATTCGGAATGTTTTTGACATTGTATAAATGGGAACATTTATAAATTGACTAATTCGCTAACTTACTGATTTGTGAATTAAATTCCTCAGCCAATCCCCGCACTTACTCCTTCACCTGCTGCTTCCTTGAAGGTATGTGTTGCGGGCCCACAACCCCGACCGTTTTTTAAATCAATTATTTGACCTTTATATACATTTTAATTAAAACTAGTGGCTGAATATTGTATTTAGTGCAGGTGATGGTAAGTGAATTCCTATTGTACTGGCAGGTTGCCAGTTTCCATTACGTATATGTTTTCTCTTAATCATAAGCCTACTGGACTTGCTGGACAGTGAACACAACCTTTAATTAACAGTTTCAAAATAAATTGATAATTTCAGAAGTACTTGGTAACAGTGCCAATAAAATGCTACAAGTTTAACCAAATGCAAAACACTGAACGCACATGGTTCTACTGTGGTATCATTTTAGGATTAATTCATTTAAAATTTATTTCACAGATTAATTGAATGAAAAAACAGATAGCTTTTATGTAATTAAAAATCATCTAGTTATTGTTTCATCTCTTTCCTACATCAATTAATGTTTATTTCCCTTGATCTGTTAGATCCAAAGTGCATCAAGTATTCCATTGAGAACTGATGAAAATAATCTAGGTTCAGATGCATCATATATGTAACTTTTAAGTATTAGCTGTTGTTTAATGTATTCTCAATAATAAGCAGATAAACATATTCAATACCTGTCCAGATAATAGGATGATGTCCTGATTTGTGTTTTAAAATAGACTTTAGTATATATTTAATCCAAGTAGAAAATCTATCTTCATTTGGGAGACTTATTTTAACAGGATGTCTTAAGGCTGTAACATATACGGAATGCTTTGTAACTTCTGGATTTCTATTCTGTGGTCTTCAAAGGGATTTGGACAAATATGCTGTCAGTATCAGAGAGACAGAGCACAGCAGAGAGGCAACCAACCTCCGTTAATTTCCACCTTTCTTCCCATCGCAGTGTGATTTGTTGGGTGTGATGATCTTGTCTGATTTTATTGTTGCAGCTGGAAGTAAGAGTAGAAGCTGGAAGTAACAAAGATTTTAAAGTTCATTGTGACGAGGAGGAACTGAAGATTCATCAGCTTAACATCAAGATCAGGGAGATCTTTGCCAATCGCTTTACTCAGGTGTTTGCTGATTATGAGGTGTTTGTAATTCAACCAAGCCATGACAAGGAATCCTGGTTCAATAATCGGGAACAAATGCAGAACTTTGATAAGGTAAGTTAAGCTCTTAAAATGCAAACTTCTCTGCTTTCTTGGTCTCTATTATAAGATACAGAGGAAAGCTTTTTTGTTGTGTACCATCCAGTCAGCGGATTACAATCAGGCCATCCACAGTGTATAGATACAGGATAAAGAGAATACAATTTTGTGCAAGGCAAAGTCCGATTCAGGAGATTCCGAGGGTCTCTCATAAGATTAATGTTAGGTCAGGACCACCTTCTAATTGACGGTAGGATGGTTCAGTTGTCCAATAACCGCTGGGAAGAAACTGTCCCTGAATCTGCAATTATGCATTTTCACACTTCTGTACCTCTTGCCTGATGGGAGAGGGGAGAAGGGGAGGTGACCAAGGTGAGATTGGTCCTTCATTATGCTGGTGGCCTTGTCGAGACAGCGTGAAATCTAGCTGGCGTCAATGGAAGGGAGGTTGGTCTGCAATTTCTTATGTTCTTGGGTGGATCTGCTCCAAAACCATGCTATGATGCATCCCGATAAAATGCTTTCTACAGCACATCTGTGGAAGTTGGTGAGAGTTATTGGCGACATGCCAAACTTCCTAAGTATTCTATGGAAGGAGAGGCATTGGTGTACTTTTTGGCCATTGGTTCGATATGATGGTGCAGGGCAAGTTGCAAGTGATATTTACTCCTATGAACTTGAAGCTTTAAACCATCTTTACTTCGGCGCCATCAATGTGTACAGGATATGTGTACCCCTTCACATCCTGAAGCCAATCACAATCTCCTTTGTCATGCTGACATTGAGAGAAATGTTGTCTTGGCACTAAGTTATGGGGTTCTCTATCTCAGCAAGGAAAAAAATGGTTCTATAGCAATGTATAGTTTTCAAGATAAATTATTTAATTGCATTACTCCAGCAACATAGACATCAAATTATTGATTTAAATGCATGGATTTGACAAGCGAGGGTGTAGTTTGATCCTTCATCCTACCTCATTGCTTATGTAACTGTAACACTATAATGCTCAAACACTACATTCTACAGTCTGATATTTTTCTCTATGCACTACCTGTTGTACTTGTGTATGGCTTGATCGTACTCATGTAGCGCACAATTTGACTGGATAGCCCGCAATGAAAGCTTTTCATATTACACGTGACAAAAATAAACCAATGCCAGTACCAATTACGCAAGTGTATGCCAGTTAGAAGTGGGTCTGACGACTCCAGACAAAGTTGTTATTTGTCAAGTTTTTAAAACGAGTACTTCACTTCCAATTGATTATTGAATGTTGTTATTGTTTTCCTTTCTTTGCAGGCTTCTTTCCTTTCAGACCAGCCAGAGCCTTATCTACCATTTCTGTCCAGGTTTCTTGAAACACAAATGTTTGCATCATTCATTGATAATAAAATAATGTGTCACGACGATGATGAAAAAGACCAAATTCTTAGGGTATTTGATACCCGAGTTGACAAAATAAGGACTTTGAATGTTAGAACACCGACACTCCGTACATCCATGTATCAGAAATGTACGACTATTTATGCAGCAGGTAAGGGCTTTTGCTTTTAGTCAATTTTTGGAAATCTGGGCATCATTGATAAGGATGTTGCCAGGGGTAGTACAATGTGCTATTTTGTACTTAAATTCTATTGTTCAAATGGCTATTGTTAGTTTGAGAATGTATCTAGATTTGGCAAATTCAAGTGTGCTTATCGTTGAAAGTATCAGCACAGTTTGATATTTGTTCCCACAAACATATAGCATCAGAATAAGAGACATACAGGTAATAAGTAGTAGAAACATGGAACTGCAGATGCTGGTTTACCAAAGAAAGGTACAAAATGCTCGATTAACTAGTGGGATCAGACAGAGTTGTTGCCTAACCCACTGCGTTACTCCACCATGTTGATCGTTCCAGAAAACTGCAAGATGTAGATCTGGTACAGAAATGGGTGGGATAATGGCAACTGGAGTTTAATCAAAAGGTATTTTATTTATCTGAGCAACTGTGAGGTGCTGCACTTTGGGAGGTTGAATGAGTGGTAAGTATACCGTTAATGGCAAGATTTGTGACCTCATTCATGTACAGGATGAAGTCTATAGCTCCCTGAAAGTGCCTGGATTAGAGGGTACTAGCTATCAGGAAAGGATAAATAAACTTGGATTTTTTTTTTTCTCTGGGATATCAGGTTGAGGGGAAAACCTAATTTAAAAAAACCACATTTATGGGAGGCATAGATTGGATAAACAGACCATAATCTTTTCCCAGGATTTCCCAGGTGAGCCTTCTTGACCAGAGTTGAGGTATTGTGGGTCCAAGAGAGGTCATCGGAGATGTTGACCCCCAGGAACCTGAAGCTGGAAACGCGTTCCACCTCCGTCCCGTTGATGTGAATGGGGGTGTGCGTGCCGCCTCTAGACTTCCTGAAGTCTACAATGAGCTCCTTGGTCTTCTTGGAGTTAAGGGCCAGGTTGTTGTCAGCGCACCATGCTGCTAGGAGCTGGACCTCCTCCCTATAGGCCGACTCATCGTTGTTGCTGATGAGGCCAATCACCGTTGAATCATCTGCATACTTGATGATGGTGTTAGTACCATGTACAGGTGTGCAGTCGTAGATGAAGAGGGAGTAGAGGAGGGGGCTCAGCATGAAAAAGCTACTTATCTTAACTACTAAACCAGGTTCGCTTCTTAATAAACAGACACCACACAAACTGTTTGGTAGACCAGTTCAAAACTTTACTTAACATCGGCCGATGGAAGGGAGGGAGAACTCCAGTCAAGTGACCAACACAGACACTTGACTGTCCTCAGCCACCTTCCCTTAACAACAGAATTACTTTGCCTTAAATAGGGTTTGTTTACCCCTTATCACATTCCACAGACATTAGTCATGGTCAGAGGTACTGGAAAAGGTTTCCACAGAATGCATCACATCAAACCTTTTTTTTACATGGTAAGATATACTAAACGCATTCCACCTGTCCATTTGTTTTATCTCCAAATAGACCACCCTAGCTCTCTTCGCTGCTTCCTCTAGACATTTGGTCCCTCATAAACATGAGGTCATTTGTTTACAAAGATTGACTGTCTAGTCCTCTCTTCCTTTATTGTCCTCCCCCATAAACATTGGCTTTGGTTTATGGATCTTACTTTCAAAGATAGGCTCGCTCTTCACTTGTTGCTGATGAGGCCACACCCCGCAACCTTGGAAAGCCTAATTTGACACTAAATGATGGTGTAAGCTAGCCCAGAAACAGGTGTATCTTCGTAGGCGAAGACTAAAACTCGGCTTCATCAAGCACACAGCTCTGTGGAACGCCAGTGTTCAGGGTGAGGGTTGAAGAGGTGTGCTTGTCTAACCTAACAGACTGGGGTCTGTTGGTTAGAAAGTCCAGTATCCAGTTGCAGAGGGAGGGGTCGATGCCCAGGTTACTGAGTTTGGTGATCAGTTTAGATGGTATAATGGTGTTGAATGCTGAGCTGTAATCGATGAACAGCATTCTTACGTAAGTGTCTCTGTTGTCGAGGTGGGAGAGGGCGGAGTGAAGTGCCGTTGAGATGGCATCCTCCGTACTCCTATTCTTGCGGTAGGCAAACTGATAGGGATCCAGTGTGGGGGGTAGGCAGCCTTTGAGGTGTGCCAGGACCAGCCTCTCGAAGCACTTGGTGATGATGGGAGTAAGTGCAACTGGGCGGAAGTCGTTGAGGCTCGCCGCAGTGGAGTGTTTTGGCACCGGCACGATGGAGGTGGTTTTAAGGCACATGGGGACAACTGCTTGGGCAAGTGACAGGTTGAAGATGTCAGTCCAGACGTCTGTCAGCTGCGCAGCACAGGTCCTGAGCACGCGCCCGGGGATGCCGTCAGGGCCAGCAGCCTTACGTGCATTAGTCCTACTCAGTGCCACGTACACGTCGTAGGGAGTGAGTGTGAAGGGTTGGTGATCAGCAGGGAGCACAGCCTTGATGGCTGTCTCTAGATTGTCCCTGTCGAAGCGGCCATAGAAGTGGTTAAGCTCCTCAATGAAGGAGGCGTCGCTGGATGTGGGGGTGATGTTGGTGGGTCTATAGTCCGTGATGGCCTGGATTCCTTGCCACATGCGTCGGGGGTCGGAGTTGTTGTTGAAGTGCTCCTCAATCCTGAGCTTATGGCAGTGCTTGGCCTTCTTGATGCCCCTCTTCAGGTTAGCTCTGGATGAACTGTAGGCTCGAGCATCGCCTGACCTGAAAGCGGTGTCCCGTGCTTTCAGCAGTAGCCTGACCTCGCTGTTCATCCATGGCTTCTGATTCGGGAATATGGTCACCTGTTTGAGGGAGGTGACACTATTGATGGTGGAGTTTATGAAGTCCAGAACAGAGGATGTGTAGGAATCAATGTCCATGTGGGAGTCAAGGGTGGCCTGGGCTCCCAGGCTAGGCCACCCTTGAGTGTCCATCAAGAGTGTCCATTGATGGACACTCTTTCATAAATGTCCATAATCTGTCGCCCTCTATTTCTCCAGCCCCTCTGAGCATCTGTCGCTATCTCTGCTCTTTCCTCCGCAACCTGACCTCTCCTGAATCCACTTAATGCTTGCCAGCTATTGCCCAAACCCTCCCCGTCACTCATTTATACTGGCTATCTTCTCTCTGCTCTTCAGTCCTGGTGAAAGACTCTCCATTTCCCTTCACGGATGTTTCTCCAACAGTTTGCCCGAGATTCCAGCATCTGTGATCTCTTGTGTTTCCATGAGTTTAATTACTTTTTGGGATGCAATGCTCAAGAGATAATCATTGGCTGGGCCATCCAAAAATGTTCTTGCTCTTCATTTTTTAAAAAGGTATAGGATCTTTTTAGCATCCACCTGAACACAAGTTCTGAGAGTGCAGCTGTATTGCGGAGCTTCACCAGAGTGTCAGGTATCTTTGTGCATTGGAGTGGGTGTTGAGCTCTCAAATCTGCCTCCTGTGACATTGCTACCAATTGACCCCATGTGATTGATAGAGGTTGGGATTGAGTATCCTGGCTGGGTCATCTCTCTCCTCTGCCTCTCATCCGTTTGCATCATTGGTTTTGTTCTCATTCCCATGTGCCCCAAAGTCAATTTTTCATATGATACGATAAAACTTTATTCATCCCTGGAGGGAAAATGGTCGGCAACACACAACAAGGTACACGAAAACTTGAAATTAAAAGTGGAAAAAAAAAGAAAAGGACAAGCGACTGTTGGCACTGCGCCTAAACCAGAACAAACAACCAACAAACAAACAAACACAGGCTTATCCCCTGGGCAGAGGATTCTAAAACTAGAGTGCCCCCCCTCCCCCAGACCGGGTCCCCCTATGTTCTCCCATCGTCCCTCACGGTGGTGCCCCCACGCCAGGTCCTCCATTGTTCTTCACGGTGGTCCCCCCCCACACCAGGGTCCCCATTGTTCTTCATTGCGCTCCCCGCAGACTGGGTCCCCATTGTCTTCCCCTGCCCCCTTCACGCTCGGCCGCCGATGCTACCGTTGCCGCCGAGGCCCCACCAGCACCGAGGCTCACATTGGTGCTGAGGCTCCCGCCACCGCTGCCGAGGCTCCATTGGCACAGACAGGCCTCGCCGCCCGGCTTCTCCGCAGTCCCCTGGCAGGTCTGTGTGGTGAGTCGGGCCATTCCAGTCCGCGGCGCGGTTGTTCGGTGGGTGGATCGGGGCCCACGCAGCTCTCAGGGTACATTCCCGCCTTGCGTGTGCGGCTCTCCCACCGGGGCACTCCCACCGCGGACGCCTACTGGTTTGCATTCCCCACTTTCCCTTTTCCATTGCCTTCTCCACCTCTCTAGCCTTGTTTCTCATTCACCAAGATTATCTGTATCTCAGAGCTGAAGGCTGAGTCTGTTATAATTTTGTTTTTGTTTTCCACAACATTTAACCTCAAAGGTCCTCAAACTTTTCAGAACCATCTTCCACAGAATGAGCATTTCTGGCTTTGTTTATTTTATTGTGTGTTGACATTTTGAATATGATCCTTTAAATAATGCACCAGTGACCTGCACTATCTTGCATGGATAATCCGTTCTTAATAATTCACAACAAAAATGAATGCGTGTGGAGAATTTTAACCTAATAAGAAATCTGTTGAAAAAATGATTGAATAATATTTATAGTCTGACTTCACAAACAGTTGCCTTTCTTGCATTTTGATTCTATAAAGTGTTATAGGGTTAATTTCTGCTTATCCATTGTGCAGAAGAAAAGTGCTTTCCACTTTTTTGCGAATTAAACATAAGGCATTTTTTAATGATTGATGTAATTGTGCTCTCCAGAGAAGGCTATTAAGCTGAGACTTGCCAAAATTGACCACACCGCAGTACACCCTCACCTACTAGATATGAAGATCGGCCAGGGAAAATATGAATGTGGATTCTTCCCAAAACTACAGCCAGATGTGCTCTCCTCCTCACCAGCCTGTAACAAGTAAGTCTTTCTGATATCTTCAGCTGTACAGTGAAATTATCGTACTATATACAGTATTGTAATTCAGTTTAGTTTATTGTCATGTGTACCGAGGTACAGTGAAAAGCATTTTGTTGTGTGCTAATCAGTCAGCAGAAAGACAATACAATTACAATTAATCCATTTAAAGTGTGTAAATGATAAAGGAATAACATTTAGTGCAAGGTAAAGCCAGCGAAGTCCGATCAAGGATATTCCGAGAGACATCAAAGAGGTAGATAGTAGTTCAGCACTGCTCTCTGGTTGTGGTAGGATGATTCAGTTGCCTGATAACAGCTGGATTAGCTCGACTCCAGAGAAACTTGATGCAAAGTCACAATGCTGTGAGATTCTGAAGTATCTTGGCTGTTTATTGAAAAAAACTTTTTTTTTTCACTGCGGGTTATCTATTGATTGATCTGGCCAGTTTTGTATTTCATGTTTTATTTTCATTATATTGATATGTAATACATGCATTAGATGGTTCAGATTAAATTTGTATCAAAGAAAATAGCAGAGGAAGTAAAGTCCCAGTGGAAACCAGGAAGTAAAGGGGTATGAGTAAATAAATGAAACTAGAGAATCTAATAAGCCTAAAAACTGATAAATCCCAAGGATCTGTTGAATGAAATGGCTGTGGAGATATTGAATGTTGTGGTTGTCATCTTCTACAGTTCTACGTGTGGCATATTTGGATTTTTTGTAAATGAACTAAGTTAGAATACAAGAAATTTTGTGTAATGTGTACGGAGAGCTGGTCGGTAGATAGAAAAGAGTTGAAGCCTCAGTCTCAGATGAGAAGGAGATGGTTGGGATCTGGAAAAGTAAACAACAGCTTGGGAAGATTAGTGGTTATGGGTAAAAAAGCGGCTAGACAAGGGAGAAAAGATAAAATTGACAGATTCCACCAGGCAAGATAAAACTGAAATCAAACGGACTTGCATGTGGATCTGGAGAGGAGATCGCCAGAGAAGATTAAATAAATAATGGTCAGAGGAACATGAGTTTCAAACATGATTGTAAATCTATGTTGTCTCTGCTCACTCACATTATTTTCTAAATCTGTTGATACAACATGCTTTACTATAAATCCCAGTATTCAAGAGATAGTATTATCCTGAGAAGATCTTATCAAACCAATCGAGGACAAGATTCAAGGATTGGCCAAATTACATTGAAGAAATGCAACCTCCTCGCTGGCCCATTAGAAACTCTGACCCATGACTGCTCAAAGTGGAGAAGTATTCTGTGTGGTAGTGAGAGCACTCCGAACCCTTGCACTTGCTTGCTCTGTTAAACACCTCCAGAATCTGTTTTGTGCATTGGCCTTAATGGCCACATTGCAACTCATAGAACAGGCTTAAGTCACCCTGTGCGACTGTATAGAATACAAAACTGTTGGTCAAGTTAAATTAAAAAAACAAATTGCTGTTTTGCCACCTCAGGGTAAACTCAAGCCCCTTGTGTCTATTTTCACGGTAGTGAGTATTTTTTCTAATTCTCTGACATTTTTGTTGTTGGCTTTAAGAATATTTTTAAGTTTGTAGACGAAGCAAGTAGAGTAGAATTTGTTTCGTTTTCGAGATACAGCAAGTCCGTGCTGACCAGCGATCCCGGCACATTAACACTATCCTACACACACTAGGGACAATTTATATTTTAATACCAAGCCAATTAACCTACAAACCTGTACGTCTTTGGAGTGTGGGAGGAAACTGGCGATCTTGGAGAAAACCCACGCAGGTCACGGGGGGAACGTACAAACTCCATACAGACAAGCATCCATAGTCAGGATCAAACCCGGGTCCCTGGAGCTGTAAGGCAGCAACTCTACTGCTGCTCCACCGTGCTTCCCAATTTATTTTGGAAATGGTCAGAATTCCCCAAGAGTTCGCCATGAACAGTTTGGACAAGGTCAGAGGCCAGGGGGCGCATGAGGGTGGAGCAATAATATAATTGCTGAGTATTTTCTGCATTAATTTAAATGAAGCGTGCAATTGTGTGTCTTGTTTCATTCCTATAATTTGCTTAATCATTTATAAGATGGGTGAAGAGAAGTGCGCCAGCCCAGTGGAGGCGAAAGGACAGGCAAAAACAGCACACCGAACACCTACACTTGGATAATGATCAAAGAGAGGTTAGTCTTTTCAATTGTAGCCTTTCACTTTCAATTTGAGACAATATTTGGCCATACTTCTTCAGGCATTCTAGTTTACTTCACATGTTATCAACAATTGCAGCAGGATCTTGATCAGTGGAGTCGGTGGGCTGAGGAATGGTTAATACAGAAGTGTTGCATTTTGAGAAGTCAAACCAGGGCAGAACCTTCACAGTAAATGGCAGGGCTCAGGGGAGTGTTGTAGGGCAGAGGGATGTCTGAGTACAGGTACATAGTTCCTTGAAAGTGGTGTCACAGGTAGGGCGATCAAGAAGGCTTTCAGCACATTGGCTTTCATAAGTCAAAGTATTGAGTATAGAATGTGTGAGAAAGAACTGCAGATGCTGGTTTAAATTGAAGGAGAGAAGGAATGGGTAACATTTCGAGTCGAGACCTTTCAAGGGTCAAGACCTAAAACATCACCCATTCCTTCTCTCCAGAGATGCTGCCTGTCCCGCTGAGTTACTCCAGCATTTTGTGTCTACTTATTGAATATAGAAGTTGGAATGTGAGGCTACATTTGGAGTAGTATGTTTAGTTGTGGTCACCCTACTACAGGGAATATGTTGTTAAACTGGAAAAGGTGCAGAGGAGATTTATGTTGCTAGGACTTGAGGGTCTGAGCTCAGATCCCTGCTGAAATCCACTCCTCCAGTTAGAATAACACCCTTCCACCACAACCTCTGTCTTCTATGAGTAAACCAGTTCTTAATCCACAAAACCTAATCGCTTAATCCGACTTAATCTTCTGGATGAGTCTACCGTGAGGAATTGTATCAAATCCAAGATAGTAATTATGTGTTCTCATGGCTCTCTGATCAGTGTGTACACTGGTACCTTGAAAAGCAGTTGCAGAATCTAAAGGTAATAATCATAATTTTTGAAGAAATTGTTCTGGTATTTCTGGTTAAAATTGCTTTTCAGTCTGAGGATTTTTCAGATTTTTGAAGCACTATTCAGGAACATAATCATTACTGTTATTTAGCTAGCATGTTATATTATAGATGTGTATTATGAAAAATATTTGGATTGCTGATTATATGAAGTCTTAAACTTTCCTCCAAATCATCATGTTGGTCCATTTCACCTTTAAAACAAACCCCCATCTTTTCTCTGAATGGAGATCTGTTGAATTACAATATGTGAACTGCTGGTTCTGTTCACGTTCATTTGTATTACAGGTACATTTTTGTTTGATTGCAGAAATACATCCAGGAAGCTCGGAGCCTTGGCACAGGTGTGCGTCAGCCCAAGTTATCCAACCTTTCGCCATCAGTAATTGCACATACCAACTGGAAGTTTGTTGAGGGTCTGCTGAAGGAATGTCGTAACAAAGTAGATACACTCTTGTTGCAATGTTTTCCCTTTCCCATTAGAAAGCACTGACTGTGTCTGGGGGAACGCTAACCTTTTTAACAGTGCTCCCAAATCAAAGTTTTTCACATGCAAACCTAGATTTTGAATGTTGTCAGATTATAATTTTTGTAGCACAGCTCTATAGTGCCTGTGCATGCATTTCATGATAGTAATTAAATGCAGAAAGTATGCTTCCTTCTTCTTCCCCAGCCTGATTGTGACCAAAACTCAAACAGTTTTCTTTACTGAAAAGATATGTTTATCAAAAGTGGGATATTTGTGTTTGTAAATCAACAACCTGCCGAAGTACAAAATAAAGAATTTAAAACAGTTGGAAGAGTAGGTCGACACAAAATTCTGGAGTAACTCAGTGGAACAGGCAGCATCTCTGGATAGAAGGAATGGGTTATGTTTTGGATTGAGATCTGACTTCAGACAGAAAGAATAGGTCATGCAGCCATTTGAGCAATCTCCTTCATTCAGTTAGAGAAAGGCTGGTCCAGTTTTTGGCTTCAACATCATTTTCTTGCACCCTGCCCTTTTTGGTTCCAGTGTTTCTCACTCTAGCTGCAATATATTCAATGATTCTGCTTCCACGGCTCTGGAGCATGAGATGCCAAAGATTCATGATGCTCTGAGCGAAGAAATTCTAATTTTGTTATATGTGTTGCTCCATATTCAGAAGCTATGTCCCGATGATCCCTTATCTCTTGGTTTCAATACCGTCAGTTTTCTTTAAACTCTGTTTGTTTAATGAAGATCATCTGTTGTTCTTCCAAACTCCAATTTACCAAGACTTGTACCTTTGCATCATCAGCGAATTTGGTTGCATGCACTCATCCTTGATCCAAGACTGTAAATAACCGCTCCAAAGAATTAGAAGTTCTCAGTTTTTCTTTTTTAATTGTCCGATATTGTAAGCTTGAGTTGTTGTTTATTGATCTACAAAATTTCTCTGTTGCAGACAAAGCGCATGTTGGTGGAGAAAATGGGGCGTGAAGCTGTGGAATTGGGTCATGGGGAGGTGACCCTCACAGGAGTGGAGGAAAATACATTAATAGCCAGCCTCTGTGATTTGTTGGAGAGAATATGGAGTCATGGACTACTGGTCAAGCAAGTACGTAACCAAGATATGGTTATAAATATATAATTACTGTACTGTACACTAATAATACCTTTTTCGAAATAACATACATAGAATAAGACTCGATTCTGCGTGAAATATTTGTTGATACAATGATACTTTATCTTGATATGATCTTGCGTGATGTTGCATCTGGTTATTTAAAAGCTACATTGATTTGTACCAATAGTTGCTAGGCTATCTAGGAGCTAATTTAGGAATGCAGATTTACAGTGATTGACCAACGAAATTTAATTTTTCAGTTACGTGGAATTTTTTACTGATGGGTTGATTTCATTTCCACGCCCCTGTGTAGTTTGTGGAAGTCATAAATTAAAACTGCACGCTGTTCAGGGAAATAGACAACAGACAATAAGATGGGTGCCCAGTTAGTAGGATGCAATAGGGGTTTCTTTGGGTATATTGTAACCATTTGAACTCAGACACTTGGAAGCTGAAGCTGGTTGTTATAAAAGTCTTTATTCATTAAGAGAAGGAAACATTCCAGGTCTCTTGGAGACCTTTTCAGTAGAATCCCAAACTCAAAATACATCAAGTTTATATGTTTCAAACACAAAGACAACAATTAACAAATAATATGCTAACCAGCATCCGTAGTTCCTGCCATTTGTAGGAATCGTGTGTACAGACACAAGGAATCGAGGAATACAGTTTCAATGGCATACAAAGACAGCAAGAAACAATTGACTCCAGTTTCACTAGCTACAATTACCGTTTTGAGTGTAGGCAAGTTTGCAAAACCACATATTTACAATGGTACCATATTGTCGATTCCAAACAGCTTTGCTAGGACACAGTTATTCATATGAATAGTCTAAAAGCTTCTGAGGACAGAGAACTCAGATGCCCCAAATTAGTGTTTATAGGGCCAAGTTTCTTGAGTACACAGATACCCCAATTATCAATAGACAAATATGCCAATGGCATCGCTTGACGTGCCAAGTGACAAACAAGTCTGGCATGGAAGCTTCCTTCATCTCCATCACAATGGTCTATCACGGTCCTGTGAGTAGGCAGCCTGCTTGCAAAGCTGTCCTTATAATTTGTAATTGAATACTGCTTTTAAAGTACATTAGAAAGATATTCTGAGGACTGGTTCTTATTTTGAATTAATGGTTGCTACCTTCTCTTAATTTCATAACCCATAAATAATCCCAGACCGTATATTCTTCCTTTGCACTTTGACCATTAATTTCTTTACACATATAATCAGTGTGTGTGTGCTGCATATTGAAGAGGTTATTCGCGACCACTGTCCATGACATGGATAATCTCTGTCCTTGTGTTATAGTTGGAAGTATTATGTTAGTTTTAGCATACAGTGATGTGGTAATGAATCAAAGATGACTTGTAGCTGTGAATTTTCTTGCATTTTTCTGATGATAATCCCACCGCTATGTCTTGTCTTTTATTGGTGAAGTGATTCCAATACCATTGCAGGGTCAAGAAGGAACTTTGTGTGTATTGGAACAAGACAAAAAATTAACAGAGATTAGGAAAGCTTCTAGGGTTTGCTGGCTTTCTATTACAACATTGAGTTTATATTTAACTGCAGCAAATTTTCAAATACTTAAACCTAAAAAAGATGCTTCCTATTATACAGGCGCTCATTGGCTTTATTGTAAGATGCTTGTAATATTGATCTAGCCTTCTAATTATTGCCATTTAAAGTTTTCTTCATCTGTGTGATGTTTCGGGTCAGGGCCCTTCTTCAGAATGACGATGTTCTCTTCTCTGAGGATTTAAATTTTCCCTTGGTTTGTCCCTTAAATGCAATGCTGCTTGGCATGGGATATTTTGATTTGGGTCTTGTTGAAATTGCCTTCTTATATCTCTGATTTCTGGAAAATGCTTGCATATCAAGCAATCTTTAGTCACCAGATTGTTGCTGGTGAATGAGTACCAGTAGATGGTGTTCTATTAAATTCCTCATTATCTGCACAGACTCAGTTCATGTGCAGTAGCTCTTTCTATCCAGTAGAGGATAGATGTTTTATTGTGCTCTCAATGGACCTGGCGTGCAGCTCACCTTTTGGAAATCACTGCTTTGAACAGAAGAATGATTTTCCTTAAACATGAAGCAAAGTCGTGGTTAAAATGTTGTGTTCATTGTAGGTGAAGCAGAATCACATTGCATTGTGAACCATTATCCATTTAACAACTTGGGTTGATTGGCTGTAATTTGTATTTTTTTTTCTAATCTACGATTCTATTTGAGATCTATGATAGCTGCCTAAATAGAGGTTAAATGCTACAAAAGTGTGAATTAACGAGTGATATAGCGTGGAAACAGGCTCTTCTGCCCAACGTGCCCACACCGACCAACATATCCCATCTATACTAGTCCCACCTGTCTTCGTTTGGCCCATATCCCTCTAAACCTATCCAATCCATCTTCCTTTCTAAATGTTTCTTAAATGCTGTGATAGTACCAACTTCAACTCCCTCCCAGTCACATTTGTTCTATGTCATCCCATTTTCGCTCTCCCTCTATTCTCCCTATAATTCACAAAGGCCATTTATCCTTCAAACCCATACGTCTTTGGGATGTGGAAGAAAACCGGAGCACTGAGAGGAAACGCGCATGTTCACAGGGAGAACGTGCAAACTCTACACAGACAGCACCTGAGGTCAGGATCGAACCTCTAGTCTCTGGTGCTGTGAGGCACCAGCTCTACCACTGTGCCACTGCCGCCCTGCATTAACTCATCTTGGACCTTGCTGTGCGCAAGTGATCCAGTTCCAAAAACACATTTTGTGAAATCAAAATGCAGCACCATGTCATTTTGTCTCAGCTTTCAGCTGCCACTGAGCCTAAACACATGGAGTTGGGCTGTTAGATGTTCTGTTGCTTTTACTTGTTGTGACTTTTTGGCAGGGTCCATTACAAGGTAATAAACTATTCTTTTCTATGGCAATTATTGATGCCATCTTGATTGTATTTTAAGATTCAAGATTCAATTTTAATTGTCATTGTCAGTGTACAGTACAGAGACAACGAAATGCATTCGTTATTCAATGCATTTAGTTATTCAGCGACTATTTTGCAGTCCTTTTATACGTACGACATATCTGAAATGTGTGGTGTTAAAACAATCACTTCCTCTGCTGCCCCTACCCCGGAGTTCTCAATGTGTTATTAAATATTGATTTTCTTTAAAACAAATTTTCTGGCTACGCAAGCCAAGAGTGGCAGTATCCAGAAGTGAGAGTGCTATGAGTTCCATCGACAACCTATACATAATTGCAAGAGAATCATGTTGGTAATGTGATGATGAGTAAGAAAGAACTGCAGATGCTGGTTTAAATTGAAGGTAGACACAAAATGCTGGAGTAACTCAGTGGGTGAGACAGCATCTCTGGAGAGAAGGAATGGGTGATGTTTTCAGACTGAAGAAAGGTCTCGACCCGAAAACGTCGCCCATTCCTTCTCTCCAGAGATGCTGCCTCATCCGCTGAGTTACTCCAGCATTTTGTGTCTGCCTAATGTGATGAAGATGCAGACAGCACATCTGTACTGGAAATGAATGCACCACCTTGTATCCGCCAGCATAGGTTTCTTCAAGTTGTAGTCTTCTGATTTATTTTTTTTAACCATGTTTACCATATTTTCTATTAGAAAGTTGTCCTTTTTCTGATAGGGTAAATCAGCCCTCTGGTCTCATCTGTTACATTACCAGGAGAGTAAAGAGAAAAATGAAGCTTTGCTTGGAACCACCAGCAGCCCAGGTAAGATGTTTTCAAATATTTGAATATATATATTTTGCCCAGAGTAAATTTCCATGCAGGAATTCTATTGAACACTGACCTAATTCAGTATGGCATTTCTCTGGATGGAAAAATTAAGATGGACCCAATGGTGTCCTTAACCATCTAAAAAGAGAAAGATGCACAGATGTATTGGATGATATATTTTCTTTTCTTTTGGTAAGGATAATAGTGTATGTCTAATAAATGATGCATGGGTGAACCAATAATGTTTTTGGGACAATCTGACAGCTGATGTTCAGTTTTGGAAATGCAGGACTTTTGTTTCCAGATTCGTTGTATGAACAGGATCAAGTTCTCAAAATACCCTTTAAAAATCACCACAATAACATGCTCACTGAAGTAAATTCACATGTATAGTGTCAACAAATCTAGGATGTGCGGTGCGGAAATGAAGCTGTAGATATGTTAAAGTCGCAATTAGCTTATTTCTTATTTTGTCTTTATTCAAAGGACTCATCCACGATCAAGATAGGAGGAAAATTGATAGTTCTTGCATGCCTCCCTTGAAGATCTCTCTCACACGGGATATGAGGTGTGTTTATTATCGTCACCTGCTGGGTTTTGCTGTCCATTCTTTATTGTCCTGGAAATAATACAATTGAACGGCTGTCATTGCAGACTGTTGTCAGGGGAGAGGGAGGTACATAGATAAAATAGATAAGGAAGTATGAGGTGTGAAAACATGACAAGGGAAATGAAGCTCAAGGAAAATGTAGAAAAGATCATTGTTAGCTGGGAGAAGATAACTACAAAGCAAACAGAGATAAACTGTAGTTGGAGACAGTCAGACGGGGAGTGGGGAGGGATGGAGAGAGGAGGGAAAGCAAGGGTTACTTGAAGTTAGAGAAGTCAATATTCATACCGCTGGGGTAACCAATGTGTTTTGGGGCACTGTGGGCAGAGGAAAGGATGCTGGATAAGCTGTTATAAATGGAGCAACTGCTCTGTTACAGATGTTGTTGAAATTCCTGAGAGTTGTTAGAGCTGCATTTATCCAGGTATGTGGAGGATCTTCCATCTTGAATTGTTCCTTGTAGCAATGGTGGATTTCTGGAGTCGGAATAGAATGCAACTCAATCACTGCAGGATACCCAATCTCTAACCTGTTCTTGTACTCACGGGATTGTGTGATACAGTTACAGTTGAATGTCAACAGTTGGTGATTACATTCTGTCTCACTGCTGATGGTCTTTTCCGGACAGTCGAGATGACATGAATGTTATTTCCACCTGTCAGCTCAAGCCTGAATATAGTTGCGATAATGCTGCATTTCACCACATACTGCTTTGTACTTGCATATGGAAGTTGACACTGTGGAATCATAAGCTAACATTCGGCACAGTAGCGTCGTGGTAGAGTTGCTGCCTTACAGCGCCAGAGACCTTGGTTCGATCCGGACTACGGGTGTTCTCTGTACGAAGTTTGCACATTCTCCCCGTGACCATGTGGGGTTTTCCTAGGTCTCGGGAAACTAATCAAATCGGTTAATATATGCTGTGGCAGTTGTGTAGGTGAATTAGTATTTCGTGTCATAATTTCTAGTCATAAAAAGAAAAAAATGCTTTGCTGGGCAGCCTGCAATCGTTAGATTATTTATAAGAAGTCCCTCTTCCTATAGTAATTGATCTATTTTATAAAATCTACAATGATGAATACCTATCAGAACCCATTCAGATAATAAAACTATGTCATGAAGTCAACTTGGGCTGGAATGCGTTTCCTTATTGTCTGAATTTCTTTCTATTACAGGCATATTCAGAATATTGGTGAGATCAAAACTGACGTGGGCAAGGCTCGAGCTTGGGTGAGACTTTCGATGGAAAAGAAACTGCTGTCTAGACATCTCAAGCAGCTGCTATCAGACCATGAGTTAACAAAGTAAGGAATATAGCGTGTCATAATTGCAAATTAGAATCTAGCCACATGATTTCTATGCTAAAGGGAAACTTAAACTCTGATATTTTATTTTCACCGCCAAGTTTACACTTACAATAAGAAATCTCACATAAGCTTCGACTATATACTCCGGTAATTCTAGTTTTGATTCCACACTAAGAATTGTGAGAATTTTATTAAAAGGAAGTAGGTCTTCTTGATTTAATAACTGGGTTAAAGGTGCTGGTTACCAAAATGAATCTATTATCCTGGGAAGGAAGAGGGTGATGATGCGAGGTTACATGCTGGGTTAAGAAGTGTACCAGTGTTGACTTTATTCAATCTGACCTATAGTGGAAATGTTGAGATGGATAAAAATAGGCAAGTTCCCGGTAATATTATAAAATGGCAATCTGAATACATATTCATTGACTGTGTAACTCTGCTCATTTGCATGTGCATGTTTTATGAATTCCAAATTTTCTAAACAACAATCAGTTAATCTCTAAGTAAGTATACTAGTTTGCCAGTTGGTTATTGCTAACTAAATTGCTGAAACAATGGTTGATGAAGTACCTTTCCTTCTCTCCAGAGATGCTGCCTGTCCCGCTGAGTTACTCCAGCTTTTTGAGTCTATCTTCGGTTTAAACCAGCATCTGCAGTTCCTTCTTACACATTGTACAAGGAATGGTTGTTCTGCCCTTGTAGTTATTGAAGGATTCTTTGGAGACTACATCTCATGGTCACAATCATTTGCTTTTATACAGATCAATACCTGAATGTGATCGGATTGTAATATGACTACATTCTGCAGCAGTGCTGGTTAGAAAAACATTCCAATGCAGCTGTCATCTCTGTCACAAAAGGAAAACTACATTGCTTCGGCCTTGATAACAGGCATATCCGAAGCCTTAATCACGATATTGGTGGCTTGGAATTAATTAGTTTGAGTACAGGTTCCTCCCCATCTTACAAACCCATGGCTTGTGTACAGCAGCTGCATGCAAACCAGCATATGGGAGACTAGTGGGATGGATTTGCCTGTTGCTAAGGCGTTAGTCGTTTTCTGCCATGTGGGAACTCATTTTGTGGCCAGAGGAGGCTTGCATTAAGGAAAAATAACGTATTCATATTTGTAGAAACAAGGAACTGCTGATGCTGGTTAATACACAGAAGCTGATCCGAGAACCTCTCTGGAGAATTCAATGACTCAATGATACTTTATTGTCGCATGTACTTAGGTACGATGAAATTCTTTGCTTTTACATACAATACATACAATACACAAAGTACACAAATAGTTGCTATGTTTCTGGCACCGACAAAGTTACAAAAGTACTCATTAGAGTCATGTTGATCCCTCTTTGTTTTTAGCGGTGCCACAACAGGTCTCGCTGGTGTAGATCAGCTGTATCGACACCTAGATTTAAGGTGAAACAATTCAGTCTGAAGAAGGGTTCTGACACAAACTGTTCCCTGTCCTTGTTCTCCGGTGATGCTGACTGACCTGCTAAGTTACTCCAGCAGTTTGTGTTGTTTACGGAATGTAATCCGTACATAAGTCGAGGAGTGTCTGTACTGCCTTCCTTTAAACAATCATTCACCTTGTGTATCAAAATCCTTACATTTAATTGCATAATATGACCTTCAATAGTATCAAGAGACATCCTAACATATTGTTGATATTCGGTTGAACTTTTAAATTATCTTTCTTATGAAGATATTCTTATTTGAATTTATCTTTTAATTTTAGAAAACTTTATAAACGTTATGCCTTCCTTCGCTGTGATGATGAGAAGGAACAATTCTTGTACCACCTCCTTTCATTCAATGCAGTGGATTACTTCTGCTTTACAAATGCATTTACAACAATCAGTAAGTGAATGATGACAAAACCATTGGATGTTTGATTTTAACAGTTTAACTATTTTATATAAGCACAAGTTCATATTTCGTGATGTGCATTAATATTGTGATTCATACCTTTGTGACAAAAGTTACGTATAACTTCATTGTTTTCAAAATCATTGCAGTTCATGTGATCTGCAACTCTATAATAAAAAATATCGTGTTGCTAAAATCATATTTAAATTTGAAGCAAATTCTGTCATCATTGTGTTTACTCAAAGTTCAGATCAATTGGAGTTCACAGAGGTTGTTCACCTCTTTCACCATCCCTCATCTGCGAATGATGTAGGAATTAGTTTATTGCTGTAGGATATTACCTGCAGTTTGTTTAAACATTTCTAATACTTGCTGCCATCCATTTGCAAAAATGTAAATTATCTTCCTTTTTACTAAGATCAGGTGCTTGGAAAGTTCTTATTTCTCACATTTATCCAATGACGAAGATTTAGCCCCAATTTTATGGTAAATTGGTATTCTTAATTTAATAACAACATTGCAAGGGACTCAAAACATCCGAAGCCCATGAGGATGATTTTTTAACTCTATTATTGATTATCAATTTGCTGTACTGAAGCATTTTGATATACAACCCCCTATCTCTCTCCCCCCTACCCATTGGATTGGCTTTTCTCCTCATCTTTTTTACCTTGAAGTTCTAAGTTGATAACTTCTAAGTTATCAACAAAGAAGCAACAAAAACAGTGAGTCTGGGATTTTAGAATATGATGGAGGAAATATTTCCTCTCTTCAATCAATGTGGATGAAAGACATTAAAATGAAAATTAATTTTCAATAACAAATTTATTGCAGAAAGAAATCGAGCAAATGAAAGATTGGAATAACTGAAAAACAGCCAAGGATGGAAATCCAAAACCTCTTAAAAACTACATAATTTATTTAGGAATGAGACGGCTATTTGAAATGCTCCATTTTATGCTGAAGTAGTTTATTGCAGGATTGTAAATCTCGTTACTATATAGGTGCTTGTTAAATGTCAGCCTGGATTTCTAATAGCTATTTTAATTGACACGTAATTTAGCAAATTCTGAAAATCTTTAAAATGCCGAGGGCAAGCTGCAATTTTATGTCATGAAAGAATCTTCCATGCTACCAGTTGCTGGGATATTTCCAAGTTAATATGTTGAGTGTCATTAAACCTGTTATTATAGTGGCTACACATCTTGGGCCTTTATCCAGATAAAAGCAGAAAAAAACATTTCCCATTTCTTGCACAATGCAATTTAAAGGTACTCTATGCAGGTTGTTTTATGTACATTATAAGGTCATAAGTGATAGGAGTAGAGTGAGGCCATTTGGCCCATTGAGTCTACTCCATCATGCAATCATGGCTGATCAATCTCTCCCTCCTAACCCATTCTCCTGCCTTCTCCCCATAACCTCTGACACCTGTACTAATCACAAATCTATCTATCTCTGCTTTAAAAATATCCACTGACTTGGCCTCTACAGCCTTCTGTGGCAAAGAATTCCACAGATTAACCACTCTCTGACGAAATAAATTTCTCCTCTACTCCTTCCTAAACGTCCTTTAATTCTGAATTATGTGTTTCATATTTACAGTGATTCCATACCATGTGTTGGTCATACCCAGTAAGAAGTTGGGTGTCTCCATGTTCACAGCAAATCCCTGGATCTGTATCTCAGGAGAGTTGGGAGAGACTGGTATCTTACAAATACCCAAAAGTATCCTTGAAATGACATTTGAGGTGAGTACACAACACAACACGGAAACAGGACCTTTGGCCCACCGTGTCCGCATCAACCAGCGATCCCTGCACATTAACATTATCCTACAGATACGGGATAATTATACATTTATACCAAGCCAATTAACCGACAAACCTGTACGTCTTTGGAGTGTGGTAGGAATCTGAAGATCTCGTAGAAAACCCACGCAGGTAACGGGGAAAATGTACAAACTCCGTACAGATTGCACCAGTAATCAGGAGTCTCTGGCACTGTACTTTGTTTCGCTTGTTCTCTAAAACTGTTCACATTGCAGATTTTCACTTTCTGGGGGGGGGAAAGCAATAAAGAGAGTACATCTGGATCGTTTCAAGTGATGGCAGGTTTGCTGTATGACACAAGATTCATAGACCAAGCCCATATTCTCAATAGTTTAGAAAAATGAGATCTTATTGAAACATAAATTCTTATAGAACTTGATAAGGTAGATACAGGGAGGATGCTTTGCCAGACTAATGTATCGAAATTAATAAAGAGTAATAATTTTAAAACTAATAAATTTACATGTGGGTTATTATCTCAGAATGAGTGGGTAGGGCAATTTCTTTGAGGGTGGTGAATCTGGAATTCTCCAGTCTTATGACCAAACAGACTTTGGGCTATTGGGTTCATTCAAATTGAAGGTCAACAACTTCCTAGATGTTAAGATTTTGCAGGGAAATGGGACTGCGCTAGAAGATCAGTCATTATCTTAGCTAATAGCGGAACAGATTCAAAGAGTAAAAAAGGGGCTATTCATCCTCCTAATTCTTATGGAGTCTTAGAGTTGTACAGCACAGATGCAGGCCCTTCAACCCACTTCATCCATGCTGACAAATGCCCCAACTAAGCTAGTTCCATCTAGTTGCATTGAGCCTACACCCTTCAATGCACAAAAGGGCATTTGTTATCCAAATACATTTTAAATGTTTTTATCGTATTTGGCTCAATTACTTCCTCCTGCTATTTGTTCCATCGACCCAGCACCCTTTGTGTTGAAAAATTGCCCACGGGCCCCTATTAAATATTTCCCCTCTCACCTTAAACTTAGTCTTTGATTTTCCTGCCCTGGAAAAAATAACTCTGCATTCACTATATCCCCCTCATGATTTTATGCACCCCTATAAGATCTCTCTTTGGTCTCCTGCTCTCCAAGGAATAAAATGCTAGCCTGCTCAACGTCATAATATAGGTCTCAATGGGCTCTCGAGCCCTGTCAATATCCTCGTAAATCCTCTCTGCACTCATTCCAGTTTAATGGCATCTTTCTGATAGCAGGGAGACCAAAACAAACGCAATACTCCAAGTGCAGCCTCACTAATGTCTTTCAAGACTGTAACATAAAATTCCAAGTTCTATCCTCAGTTCCCTAACTGATGAAGACCAGTGTGCCAAAAGCTGCCTTCACTGCTCTATCTACCTGCAATGCCGGTTCCAGGGAAGTATGTGCTTGTAGCCCTGGATCCCTTTGCTCTACAATGTTCTGCTGGGCCTGACCATTCACTGTGAAAATGCTACCTTGGTTTGACTTTAGTTTAATTCAGATACAGTGTGGAAACAGGCCATTCGGCCCACTGAGTCCACCTCGACCAACAATCACCCATACACTCGTTCTATCCTACACACTGGGGACAATTTATAGAAGCTAATTAATGTACAAACCCGCACATCTTTGGAATGCAAGATGAAACCAGAGCAGCAGTGTGTCACCCAAAATACAACATCTCCCAGTGAA